>NC_064286.1:2947011-2960686 GCF_019186545.1 Solanum stenotomum
TTATAGAGTTGTAGAGAATCTAAACTTTATCTGAATAAGGGCCAACCAATTTGTTGTGGCAGTAATTCATTGGCAATAAATGCTCATAATGGTAAAGGCGTAAAGCCATGTGAATATGATTCCCACGTTTTTAATTCATGTGATATTTTTAATTTTGCAAGAATTAATTTTAATATTTTTTATAATTAAATATGTTGTCATTTTTAAAAAGTAAAATAAAATTTTCGAATTCAAATTGAAGTTAATATTATTTTTTTTGAATTCTAAAAATAATAAAAAATTATTTTCACTTTTTTACTTTAAATTAATCACAAAAATTAAAAATAACTCTAATTTATTTTATGGACAACACACCATTCTAGTTTTTAAATATTTTTTTATTTTAAAAATAAAAATTAATAAAAACATTTCATAATAAAACAAAATCATATGTCATCCAAGAGACTCATTCAGAAGGGAAACTTATATAAATCTCACTAGTCTAGTTAATTGTTTAGATATAGTCTAGTTTATAATATTACATATCTTATCGAATTTTGATGTGTCCAAATACGTTCAGATACATCCAGATAAATGTATCTGAGGATACATGTGGTCAAAATTAATTAGGTGTGATTTGTTCTAGATGCATTGCATCCAAGTGACGCATATACTAGAAATAGGACCTGTATTATTTATTTGTTTTAATTTATGTGACACATATATAATTTAGAGAATCAATTAAATTTTAATTTGATATATAAATATTTTTAGTTGTTAATTATTCTGATTTACAGTACATCTTATGTATTTTTAAATAAAATTATTTTATTCTCTCTGTTCCATTTATGTGGCACTAATGAAATTTTGAGAAACAATCATACTCGTTATATGTATTCTAAATATTTTAAGTAGTTAATTATTACGATTTATAGTAATTTTTGCATAATTTTCAAATAATGTATAGTATTTTTTTTGTCTCTATTTAGGTGACACATATAGAATTTTAAAGTGATTTACAATACTTTTACGCCATTTTCAAACAACACAAGTTATTTTTTCTATCTCATTTTTTGTGACATTGATAAAAATTTAAGAATCAATAAAATTTGTTATGTTTTGAAATATTTTAAATTGTTAATTATAATGAATACTTTTTATATTTTTTTATATAATTTTTAAATATATAAAAATAAAAAAATAAGATAAATAACTTTAAAGACCGTAACTCTTGAAACTCCCTATTATAAGTTATTATATAATATTAAATAATAATTAACAATTTTAAAAACAAAACATTTAAAAAAAAACATAAATTAAAAACAGTTTGTAATTTTTGTTTACCTTAGAAACGGTTGTATGTTTTAATTTAATTACCTTTAAAATTTGTTGACGTTGAGAAAAAATTAAATTGAATGTATTTGTTCCTAATGAATTGCTGATTTCCTAATTTTTTTAAATGAATTTTAAAAATGTAAAAGTTAATATTAAAACTATATGGTGCTAAATTTAAGGAGCACGTAACAATACAATTATAATATCTATAATAATAACATTAATAATAATAATAATTTAATATTAAATTATCTAAATTAATTTAAAATTCGAAAATAAAACTAAAAATTACAAACACAAAAGGAAAAGAAACTGAAAATACGGCTTTTTAGTTCAAATTTCTACTTTTAAAAAAAGTATAACTTCCCACGTTTTCTAAAAAGGAAAAAATATGTATTATGGACAAAGTCCAACTTTTACCACTTGAAAACTTTAAAGAATTAAACTAAAATGTATCATTATTGTTTTTACATCATATGCTTAGCCCATAACCATTGACAACATATAATAATTCCTCTAAAATTTCGTGACCTAAACTAACTTGAAACTGAGCGTAGCATGTATTGAATATATATATATATATATATAAACTCCTAACAATTCAATTCCTTAACCCACTAAAATGATATTGTATTAATTTTTCAATGACAATCATTGTCAATTATCACCTCTTAATAATCACCAAAAAATGATAACAAAAAAGAATATAAAAATAATAGTGTTAGCACTGTTTCTTGTCCCCTATATTTTCAAAACCGCCACAATAATTAACAAGTTAAATATCAAAAAGAACTTATAAGAAAATTGATTGACTTTTGAAATTTCATTTATATCACATAAATCGGGAAAAAGGAAATAATATCTATTATATGAAAATTACATAAAAAGACCGTAAATCACAATATATATAATAAAAGAGAGAACATAGAAAAATTGATGAGGAAATATGCATGGCCACCATGTTCATGAAGATCATAGATATGTTTTACATAATTTCTTTTTGTGTCATAGTAGCCAAACACGAGGACAAGGTGAAGATATTTATTTTATGATAGTGCCAAATTAGTTTTGTACAAGTTCGATAAAATGAAGAAGAAACTTAGTGGCGGTGGAAGTTTCATCAAGAGATGATCAAATTAGTTTGATAGAATTGAAGTTTTTTCATTTTATTAATTTCTTATAAGAATACAAAAAATAAAGAAATAATTTTGTCCATTTCTTATAAAAATATCAGAGATATCTAAAGAGCAAATACATGATTGATAGAAAATATTGGATTCACATGCAACTTAATAAATTGAAAGACATAATAATTTGGAGCAATATATCAATATAAAAAATACTTACAATTATAACACATTTTTTATGCGTTCTATATATGACAAAATGACTCATACCTATAAGAACATTACATTAGGGGACCATAACTTTTTTATTTTTGGTATCATTTCTTTTTTTGTTTTTTCTTTATGTTTCCTTCCACCCGTCACTATAAAATTCAAAAATTCAGCTATGAATTTATTATTAATTTTTCATTAAATAGTTCATGATTTACGGTCTTTTTATGTAATTTTCACATAATATATATTATTCCCTTTATCCCGATTTATGTGATACAAATGAAATTTCAAAAGCCAATCAATTTTCTTATAAGTTCTTTTTGATATTTAACTTGTTAATTATTGTGATTTATAGTATATTTTATGTATTTTACATAATATATATTTCTCCCAATTTATGTGATATAGATGAAATTTTGAAAGTTAACAATTTTTTTAAATATATATATTTTAAGGCTATTAATTATTATGATTTACAATATTTTTTACATAAATTTTTATTTATTTAAAATAAAAAAATTAAAGAAGAAAACATAAAATTACTAAATTACCCTAAATATACAAGCAGACACGTTGACGAAGTCCTACTTGCCTCTTCTACTAAGTAGTAATATACACACTTCACAAAGCGTTGTCTTTTCAAATGTATAAGGACTAGATGGGGTGTCTCTACGATGGACTTACTTGAAACAATTATAAGCCAATGGTAATTAATATTCGAAGTTTTAATTTAAAAATTATTATATTATTTGAATTGAAATAAAATTAATTTTAGCATTTTTAATAGAAGGCTACAAGATATTTCAATGATCTCGAGTCAACAGCAGACACACATGCAAGGTTATGGGTGCTCGAACACCCACGACGTTTGATGTAAATTCGTGTATCAATAAACAAAATCTATATATATATATAAAGCTGAATATAGAGAAGGTGATGTGGCACCTCTCTATGGCCAGCATTCCTTTTATCTTTTTTCTCCTTTTTTTTATTTTCATTTTTTAATCCATATATACTAATTAATTAAATAGCTTAAGAAAATACAAATAAAATAACTTGTGACTTAACAAGTCACGAAAATGCAATGACTAACATTTATGCTAATAGAAAGCCCACGTAACAGTAATTTGCATTAAAGCCCAATTAACCGCTTCATCCCACGTACTAGCACTAACACATAATGCTAATTAATAGCCAAACCTTTGGCTTTTCAATTTCTTCGATTTTAAAGGTCTTGTGTATAAGAAAATGTATTAATTTCTCCAATTAATTTCATGTTCAGGGAATCCCAGAAGCATTTGGATGGAACTTCAAGTGAAGATAATTTGTTACTAAAAAGAATGGTATGTCAAAATTTTATTTAAGAATGATATTTTACTTTTTACAAATATTTATGGTAGAATTTCATGAAATACAATTGATTTTGTAATCAATTATGTATATATAATGAGAAGAGTTTCTTGAGATGGCAATGAAGGTATTTGGTGTTGAAGAAGCATTGCTTAGTTATTGTTTACATCTCTACTCTATTCGAATAGGGCGAAACGTCGCGGTGACTCAAAAAATAATCAATTGATTCAATTTTAAAAGAATTTTAAGAAAATAAGAATTTTAAAGGAATCGCCACCTAATTTTAGGAAAACTAGGAAACCATTAAGTGATCTACGAAACCATTAGATTCTAAGTAAGGGGTTCAAGTTATTTCGAAGGGAAGGGGTTAGGCATCCTTCGAAATCCACAAATGTGGATCCCGATTGAATTCATTTTTTTCAAATTGAGGAGTAGGATAAAATATTGTACAAGTATAATAAACATGCAATATACACAAGTAATATGATGAAACAATAATATAAGAATCGGCCTAAATTTGCCTATCGTCAATAATATACAATAATGAATAAGAGTATAATTCGAACCTAGTTTGAATAGCTTCAATGGGAAGCATCTTCGGGGTACCTGTAAACACACTTAGTAAAAGTGTTAATAGTAAATAAATATAAATAAAAATAAATAAAATAAATAACAACTTAAAATAAAAATCCGTCTTACTAACATGGAAGGCCTTGGAAATCGATGGTAATTTCTTTATCGGCCATTTTAACTTACAAAAAAAATATAAACTTAAACTAAATTTCTGTCTTTTATAATGTGGAGGCCTCCAAAACCGGCGGAGAGATTTTTTCATTGGCCAATTTTAACAAATAGAATATATAAACCTAAACTAAATTTCCGTCTTTTAAAATGGGAAGGCCTCCAAAACCGACGGAGAGATTTCTTCATTGGCCATTTTAACTCAATATGAAATTGGTATAGAAAATGTAAAGCATTCGAAAATCAACCTAACTGAGTGGCATTCACATAAGAAAAATAATCAATCATGCAAATCATAACATCTAAATGAAGAAACAAACCAACTAGTGTATACATGAGGTAAAATGAAATTCACGAACCAAATTGAGAAAACTAAACTAATTAATAGCAAAATCTTAAGCAATCAATAAATAACCTAAAATTTCTAGTTTAAACGTATCAAGGAACAAATAAAAATCACATCAACAAACAATTTTCTAATAGAAAACGTAGAATGGATAAAATAATAAATAATAGAGCGACATTCATATATTTTGCTAGAAATAAATATGACAAATTAGATAATAAATTAATTTTAATATAACCACATTAATAGAAGAAATCAAAAATGGAAAAAAGAGGTAAACAATAATAAAACAAACTATACAAAACACTAACAACATGTAATAATAAAACAAGAAAACATTTGCTAACTAAAATTTTCATTTGCATAAACATACCAAAATAAAAACAAACATCACCGGAGAAGATATCTTCCGACCAGATTTGTGGAATGAGTTAATATTGACATATAAATACAAATAAACCCAAAATATAAAAAAAGGAAAGAGGAGCAGTTGAGTACAGTGATACCATATTGAACAAACTAAATTAATCTAAGAAAAATTATAAAGATTTAGCAACCAAACATATTTGAACAATAACAAATTAAAGCAGCCACCAACACAAAATGACAAATCATAATAAAAAAGGATGACAAACGAAAAATTTTAAAAAATGGATAACACATTTAGAACAACATAACAGTGAGAAATAGAACAAAAGCAAGAGAAACATGGTTAAGAGAAACAAACAGTGAGATTTTGAACAGTTCGTTAGTTGTTTGGTTGTTGTTTACTGGAGATGGAGCCATGCCGGAATTAGTCGATTTTCGACCAGATCTGGTTGTTCTGTGGGTTCGCCGGAGCTTAAAGATTCTGGTTCGTTGGAAAAGATGGGGAACGGAGATGGGGGTTGTCTTCTCCGTTTGGAGCTCCGAGCTCTAGCTTGATGGAGCTTTAAGCTCAGTGATGACCTGCAAAAAATGGACAGGAAATTGAAAAGGGGGCAAAGGGGAAGGGGAAGAATGTTGGTGGTCTCTGATGGTGGTGTGGGTTGGAGTTCGGTGGAGAAAATTAAAGGATGGTGGTCGTTTGGAGGTTGTTTCGGTGAGGTTTCGCCGGAAAAAAGGAGAAGATGGAGATATGGGTTGGGTGGCGACTGAAAAAATTAGGGTTTCTATTTATTTCAAAATTGTTTCTCTCAATGCCAAAAATATTATCCACCACCTTTAACCTAATAGACAAATTATTCTTTATATAGGGAGTTGGAAACTATAATATCATTATTTTAAAATCGTGGATCAAAGTTATCGATCAATAAAATATATGTGTATGAAATATTATCTGTATTTGAATAAATTTTTAGGTTGTGCAAAATATCAAAATGAATATTAAAGAATGTATAAATAAAATGAATATATATATATAATGAACGTAACTAATGACATGTAAAAAATGCAATTTTAAAATTAATTGATAAAAAATCTTAAATTTGATAAATAAGGATAGTTATCGATAAACTTATTTAAAATTATAAAAAATCTTAAAAGTTACGAATTTTGAAAATATTAGGCCAAAATTGGACGTCAACAGCTGTCCCTTTCGTTGGATATGATTGATGAAAAGAGATCGTGGACAACGAAAATTGACAAACCCGATTTTGGCCGAAGACATGACCTTTATATAAAAGTGTGGTTGGAATGCGGTGGGAGTCGATACTCAACCTGCTTCCAAAAGGTTCCACGTTGTATTGCCTCCTTGTTGAAGTAGTCCGAACCTGTGGCTCAATTGAGAATGCATCCTCTTGAATGTTCTCGAAAAAATAAAGATAAAACACATTAGTAGAGACAGAATGAAAGAAAAAAGTATAAAATCTTGCGATACGACGAATAAAGATGGTCTATCGGTATGACATAAATACATGTCCATAAGTAGGACAAATGAAGATGATCCATCGATAGGATATTAATGCATGTCCAACAGTAGGACGAATGAAAATGATCCATCGGCAGGATGTGAACGTATGTCTATCGGTAGGACGAATGAAATGATTCATCGGTAGGATATGAATGTATGTCCATCGATAGGACGAATGAAAATGATGATCCATCAGTAGGATTTGAATGTATGTCCATTGGTAGGACGAATGAAAAAAGATGATCCATCGGTAGGACGAATGTAAAATATGATGATCCATCGGTAAGATTTTGAATGTATGTCCATCGGTAGAACGAATGTAAAATATGATCCATCGGTAGGATTTTGAATATGTGTCCATCGGTAGGACGAATGAAAAAAAATGATCCATCGGTAGGATTTGAATGTATGTCCATCGGTAGGACGAAATGAAAAAAGATGATCCATCGATAGGATTCTGAATGTATGTCCATCGGTAGGACGAATGAAAAAAGATGATCCATCGGTAGGATTTTTAATGTATTTCCATCGATAGGACGAATAAAAATTCTTTCAACACAGGTCTTCTCCGACTTGAACGTGGAATAGATAGGGTGCACATCCTTCACCTCCGAATAGATGCGACTTAAATGCAAATATCTTTTAACGCAAGTTTTCTTCGACTTGAACATTGAATAGATATGGTGCGCATCATTCACCTCCGAATAGATGCGACTTAAATGCAAATATCTTTCAACGCAAGTTCCCTTCGACTTGAACGTTGAATAGACATGGTGCGCATCATTCACCTCCGAATAGATGCGACTTAAATGCAAATATCTTTCAACGCAAGTTTCCTTCGACTGGAACATTGAATAGATATGGTGCACATCCTTCACCTCCGAATAGATGCGACTTAAATGAAATGGCTTTCTCGGCGAATGAAAATGCAATGGCCCTCTTGGTAAAATGAAAATGCAATGGCCCTCTTGGCAAATGAAACTGCAATGGCCCTCTTGGCAAATGAAAAATGCAATGGTACTCTTGGCGAATGAAAATGCAATAGCCCTCTTGGCAAAATGAAAATGCAATGGCCCTTTTGGCAAATGAAAATGCAATGGCCCTCTCGGCAAAATAAAAATCCAATGGCCCTCTCGGCAAATGAAAATGCAATGGCCCTCTTGGCAAAATGAAAATGCAATGGCCCTCTCGGCAAATGAAAATGCAATGGCCCTCTCGGCAAAATGAAAATGCAATGGCCCTCTCAGCAAATGAAAATGCAATGGCCCTCTCGGCAAATGAAAATGCAATGACCCTCTCGGCAAAATGAAAATGCAATGGCCCTCTCGGCAAATGAAAATGCAATGGCCCTCTCGGCAAATGAAAAAGCCATGGCCCTCTCGGCAAATGAAAATGCAATGGCCCTCTCGGCAAATGAAAATGCAATGGCCCTCTCGGCAAATGAAAATGCAATGGCCCTCTCGGCAAATGAAAATGCAATGGCCCTCTCGGCAAATGAAAATGCAATGGCCCTCTCGGCAAATGAAAATGCAATGGCCCTCTCGGCAAATGAAAATGCAATGGCCCTCTTGGCAAAATGAAAATGCAATGGCTCTCTAGGCAAATGAAAATGCAATGGCCCTCTCGGCAAATGAAAATGCAATGGCCTTCTCGGCAAATGAAAATGCAATGGCCCTCTGGGCGAAACGAAAATACAATGGCCCTCTGGGCGAAATGAAAATGCAATGGCCCTCTCGGCAAATGAAAATGCAATGGCCCTCTCGGCAAATAAAAATGCCATGGCCCTCTCGGCAAATGAAAATGTAATGGCCGTCTCAGCAAATGAAAATGTAATGGCCGTCTCGGCAAATGAAAATGCAATGGCCCTCTCGGCAAATGAAAAAATGCAATGGCCCTCTCGGCAACAAAAAATACTATGAAAAATGCAAGTGATGGATGACCCAATGATTTTCCACTGTAACGAGGTGGATGATGGCTCGATGATTGTCCAACTGTAACGTGGTGGATGACTCGATGATTTGTCTTGAAAGTGTCATCGCTTCAATGCTTTCACCTGTTCTTGTACTTGAGAAGGAAAAATTAGTAGACATAATGTCGCCTTAGCTAGCGACTTAGTCAAGAAACCTTGAGAAAAGATTATTTAAAAAAGAATGTGTACAAAATGTCTGATTACTTTGACACATGTGAGCAACCAACATTTTTACTGTTGACCATTTTGTGTTTATTGTGACTCATGTCTTATTGGAGATTTGTACGAGGCATTGCTGGCTCGTCATGACAATGCTGAAGATTTGCAAGTTGACTTTAAACTTCAAGCGATGATGAATCATTTGAAGTTGACTATCAAACTTCTGACAGTACTTGTTGGAATTTTTGAGGTCTTCCTCAAAAGTTTTGTCCCAGTTAGAACTTTTGGCAAATCTCAAAATGATCTCCAATCTTGAGTTGCTGGAGATAGCACCTTTATTGTGAATTTTTGAGATATTATCAAAAATTCTGTCCCAGTTTTTATTACAAGGAGAAAAGAACATGACATTGGGTATATGACCGAGCCGTCGTGGCACCTACATATCCTGTTGAGCCAGGAATCAGGTCAAATGTAGTTCCAATCATGTAGATGATGAATGCTGCAAAGAATCTGAGACAAGATCATCAGTAGAAACTGTACAATATGAACATGATGAAATAGGAAAATGATATTCCCTGTGATATTCAAAGCCCAGAGATAAAAGACATGTCACGTCTTTTAGACGGACAACCCAATGAAGTAAAATAGATGTTTCACACTTAAGAGGTTAACCTAATGTCATGTTTTACAACGGACAACCAAAAAAATGCAATTTTTTTTTTTTTTAAAAATGTTTTTGAAAATATTAAAGAGTTGGTGTTTGCTCACCTTTTTTTTTTTTTGAAGAATAAAGAATGTGAAGAAATAGTCAAGTCTCGACTACAATTGGTACCAGGAGTTAGGATCACATGTAAATTTTTTTTTTCTTTTTCTAACTAAGATTGAATTCAAGATAACTCTCACAGCTTCAAGTGGTACCTCAAACGTACTTAAGTATCAACAAGACTTATTCATCTTTCTTCAAACAAAGATTTGAATTGTACCAATCCTCATGTTTCAAGTGCCCTCACAAAAAGAAAAGTCTTATTTCACACATATTTGAAGCATATTATTTGAGGACATTTTTTGAAGTGCACTCACACTCACAAGAATGTTCAATGCATGCAACTGTGATACCATATGCTTGGCCTTTCTGTAAATCTCCACTAATGTGAGAATATTTGGAATGAGATCATGTAGGGCTTATCATTGGTTTGTAATGTAGGCTTAGGGACGGGTAGGATATATATTTGGGATAAGAGTGACTTAAATCCTTCTTAAGCGTCACAACGAATTTGTGTTTTCGATGATTGATACACCTTTGGTGTCTGATCCTCTTTGTTGTCCCTTTTTTTTTTCTCGACTTCTTCTGAATTCTTATTTGTTGGAGTTTTTCCCTTTTCATCCCTTTGTTTTGAAGTTTTCTCCTCTTTTATTGGAGTCTTTTTTCTTGTCGTCTTTCATTGACTTTGTAGGAGTGTTTTTGTCTTTCTTGTTTTCTTTCCATCCTCTTTTTTTTTTTTTTTTTTTTTTTGGAAGTTGTTTTTTGCTTCCTTGATTTTGGGAGACTTTGTATCTTTTGTCTTTGGCAACTTCAAACATGGATCTTCTCTTATAATTTGCACACTCTTGGTGCACTTAAGAAGGTTGGGCCAAGAGATGGATAGTGCATGAAAGCACTAAAAAAGGGTAGTGTCTAAGATGTAGTTGTCCGAAGAAAGGCTTCAGGCTCAAAGTGGGGAAAACTAGGGATCAATGTGATTTGGTAGGTTTTGAAAGGCACAATCGGGTCAAAGAAGGCCTACAATCCTTTCTCGAACCAAACATAACTCATGATTTCGCCTTGATAAACATTCAAGCCAAGTTCTAGATCAACAGTGCGATGCAAATGAATTTTGATCTAAACACTCACCACACAATGCACATGAATCATGAGGTTGGTTTTATTCTTATCTTGAATGCATGTAAGAGAGTTTTCAAGTATCACAAAAGTATAAATGAGAGGTACCAAAAGAATCTATGGTTTACCACAAAGTCAATCCTTTTCATCATATAAAATGTTTTTACATGCTCCTAACTGTATTGATCCCATTTGAGCTGAAGACATGACTCTTTTAATATGTACAAAACATTTTTTTTCGTTTTGAAAGAATGAATACCGAACCCAAAAAGGGTTGCCTACGTATCTCATTGAGATGAGAATCAGGTGTGCGTAGTTCATGCAGATATGGCTTTGAACACATGCACACAATATTTGATATTTTTTTTAGAACTTAAAAGAATGAATACCAAACCCAAAAAGGGCTGCCTACGTATCTCATCAAGATAAGAATCAGGTTCGCGTAGTTCATTGAGATATGTCTTAAAAATAATTTAAAGATTTAAACAAACTCGGAGTGATTCTTCAAAAGTGTAGAGACGCTGACATCTATAGTCGGGAAGCGTCTTCTGACTATTTGCACTAAATGTTGTGCATCCTCTTAACTATCGATCTTTGTATCCATCTGTTAAATGTGGTCTGTCATTGTTTTTTTTTTATAACCACTTGTTGTTGTATTTCTTTTTTGGATGTTCCTTGAAACTATGTCTTCTTTCAATTATCCACGAGAATCACAAACTGATATAACCATTCCCGACTGTTGTCGGGGACAGTTTTCCTGAAAAAATATAAGAAATGTGTGAAAGCAAGGTCAACGTGCAAAATAATAAAAAATAAATGAGTGCGACCTTATCGTCAAATACTCCCCTGATTTATGTTTTGACTTGATATTAATATCTTGTGAAATACAAAGATTCAAACTTCGCGAGTCCTCTTGTCCCTTGCAACTTTTGGATGAACAATGACTTCTGAAGTCTGACATAAATCAACCTCTCGCAAAAGAAAAAAAACTCAAAAGGTAAAAGTGTTAGTTCGTTTTCATAATGGATAATGCAAAATATCACACAAAGAATGAATTAAACTCATAAACACTGTTTAAATTAAAGACAAACTCAATTATATCACATAGCGTACAAACAATTGTTGCGCATCTTATACAAATATGTGACCTTTTTATGCCAAGGGTATGCCTATCAATTTGAGGGATGTATACGTCATTTGAAAAACTCTATTGCCTCCCAAAACACTTAGTACAAATTTTATAAACAAATCAAATATGATTACAAGATAAGAAGAAAGAAAAAAATATATATAAATAAATAATCTCGCGCAGGGGTACCATCCTAAACTAAGCCTTCATGGAAGGTCCTTCCTTCATGAACTTCTTGTCATCTTTAAATGTTAACACCTTTTGAATGTAATGGTAGCTTGTAAAGTTCCTTCTTTAACTAGATAAAACTATTAAAATAAACTTTTATCCCTGATGGACAATGGATTTGTCAAACGACGTATACATCCTTCAATTTAAACACACAATTATGATCGTCCATTTAGGCCGAAGGCCATTTTAGACTCAAGGTAGTCTTTCTAATGGGCCCAACACGCCTGAGGTGTTAGGTCATCTTAGGTCAATGCGTTAAATCAGGGTTTCAGTTTCGCTCTACTCTAGTTGACTAAAAATGAACTTTATTTGAAGTGGATCGGTTACCCAAGCGGACTACTTGGGCTGGAACAGTTAACGACCGTTGACTATCCAGTAGCCAACTACATTCATCAGGGTGCCCGGAGAACAATTTGGTTAACGAACGACTGCGGCCCGCATAATCGTCCTTTAAGTAAGAAATAAAAATATCAAATGACGAAAATATGTCATGATGCAATGCCAACATATATATACAATTAAACAAATAATGAAAAATAACAAGTACAATATACAAATAATCAACAAAATATACATGACAAGACATAACACAATAAAAGAAAAGTCTCCTCAGTTTGAAAAGGTGAACTCATAATGGTTAGAACCTCTATATCCCCAGCGGAATCGCCATTCTGTTTACATCCCTACTCTATTCGAATAGGGCGAAACGTCGCGGTGACTCAAAAAATAATCAATTGATTCAATTTTAAAAGAATTTTAAGAAAATAAGAATTTTAAAGGAATCGCCACCTAATTTTAGGAAAACTAGGAAACCATTAAGTGATCTACGAAACCATTAGATTCTAAGTAAGGGGTTCAAGTTATTTCGAAGGGAAGGGGTTAGGCATCCTTCGAAATCCACAAATGTGGATCCCGATTGAATTCATTTTTTTCAAATTGAGGAGTAGGATAAAATATTGTACAAGTATAATAAACATGCAATATACACAAGTAATATGATGAAACAATAATATAAGAATCGGCCTAAATTTGCCTATCGTCAATAATATACAATAATGAATAAGAGTATAATTCGAACCTAGTTTGAATAGCTTCAATGGGAAGCATCTTCGGGGTACCTGTAAACACACTTAGTAAAAGTGTTAATAGTAAATAAATATAAATAAAAATAAATAAAATAAATAACAACTTAAAATAAAAATCCGTCTTACTAACATGGAAGGCCTTGGAAATCGATGGTAATTTCTTTATCGGCCATTTTAACTTACAAAAAAAATATAAACTTAAACTAAATTTCTGTCTTTTATAATGTGGAGGCCTCCAAAA
>NC_064286.1:2961145-2986109 GCF_019186545.1 Solanum stenotomum
GAAGAACGTAGACAGGAGTGGCTTCTTTCTGAACTCGGCGGCAAGAGACCTTTATTTGGACCCGATCTTCCAAAAACAGAAGAAATTGCTGATGTCTTGGATACACTCCATGTCATAGCAGAACTTCCATCAGACTGCTTCGGGGCATACATCATCTCAATGGCCACCGCACCATCTGATGTGCTTGCAGTTGAACTCCTACAACGTGAATGCCATGTGAAGCAACCTTTACGAGTGGTTCCACTTTTTGAGAAATTGGATGATCTGGAGGCTGCTCCTGCTGCTGTTACACGTCTCTTCTCGATTGAGTGGTACAGAAACCGGATTAAAGGCAAACAAGAGGTCATGATTGGGTATTCGGACTCTGGTAAGGATGCTGGTCGGTTTTCAGCAGCCTGGCAGCTATATAAGGCTCAAGAGGAGCTAGTAAAAGTTGCCAAAGAACATGGTGTGAAGCTAGTTATGTTCCATGGTAGAGGTGGTACAGTTGGAAGAGGAGGTGGCCCCACCCATCTTGCTATATTGTCTCAACCACCTGACACTATTAACGGATCTCTCCGTGTCACAGTTCAGGGTGAGGTTATTGAGCAATCGTTTGGGGAGGAACACTTGTGTTTTAGAACTCTCCAACGTTTCACTGCTGCTACCCTTGAACATGGTATGCATCCACCAGTCTCTCCAAAACCCGAGTGGCGTGCACTTATGGATGAAATTGCAGTTATTGCTACAGAGAAGTATAGGTCAATTGTTTTCAAAGAACCCCGATTTGTTGAGTATTTCCGCTTGGTAAGTGTGCAAGGAAATCCAGCATTATATCTTTTCTCAACAAATATTGCATTGAGCTAATTTGTTGTTCTTTCTTTTGACCATCACAGGCCACACCTGAGCTAGAGTATGGTCGAATGAACATTGGCAGCCGTCCATCAAAGCGTAAACCCAGTGGAGGCATAGAATCACTCAGAGCTATTCCATGGATCTTCGCCTGGACCCAGACAAGGTTTCATCTCCCGGTCTGGCTTGGCTTTGGGGCAGCATTTAGGTATGCTGTTGACAAGGATATCAAAAACCTACGCATGTTTCACGAGATGTACAATGCATGGCCATTCTTTAGGGTAACTATTGACTTGGTTGAGATGGTGTTTGCCAAGGGTGACCCGGGTATTGCAGCTCTGTACGACAAGCTTCTTGTTTCAGAAGATCTGTGGTCCTTCGGTGAGCTTTTGAGGTCCAAGTACGAAGAGACAAGAACCCTCCTGCTCCAGGTAACTATTCATGAATTCTGAAAAGTATTACTCAATTTGTTTGTCTTCCTTTCCTTTTTAGGCTGTTTCAGAAAGAAAGTCTTTTTCCTTTTTTGACAACTGTTTAATGCTAACTTTCCACGTGGCATGTTTAATGCCACAAGATTAAAACACATTTTGGTACATTCCACATATCTTTAGTTTAAAACCACAAGATTCAAAAGTTCATTTACGTTCTTAAACTCCATGCTAAGTTAAAACCAAACAACCAAAATGAAATAGAGGGAGCATCTGTTATCACTTATTATGTCTGATTTCTTAAAATCCGTCTTGGATCAATGGTAAAGTTGTCTTTCGTGTGACCTATAGATCATGGCTCAGAGCCTGTTTGGATTGGCTTATTTCAGTGGCGGATCCAGGATTTTTGTTGAGGGGGTGCGAAGTATAAAGAAGTAAACACGTAAAAATTACAAGATGAAAAACCGAATGACATGGGAGGAAAATATTAATTTTAATCCGCTAAATTTAACTTATATTGTCATGTTGTGTTTAGGTTCTTCCTACTTTTACCCTAGTCCGTCGAGCTTTTAAAATTTCTAGTGTCTTTCCTTTTATTTTGCAGTATTCTACTTTATAGAATTTTTTTTAAATTTAGAATTAGTGCACATTCAATCAAATGTTAGTTTAAAAACCATCAAGATTTTTTAGAAAGATGTAAAGTTCGAGTAACTAATATTATAGTGCATATTCAGAAGATAAATAAATGACATTGTCGACTTTTTTAGTTAATTTAATTCAATTTACTAGGTTAATAATTTGTTAAAAAAACAAATTATGAACCAATCAACTAAGTTTAGTTTAGTTTTAATCTCTTTAGAATCGACTTGAAAATGGTAAGAAAGAGATACAATAAAATTAAGAAAAAAAAATTAAATTAAATAGATCTTATTAAAAAAATATTCACAAGTTTTAAATTGTTTCATTCGTTTAATCTTAATTTACTTTATTTTATATAATAGTTTTCTAATTCAATTTTAAATTTAATAACAATTCATCATTTTCTCAAAGAGTTTCTTTAAGTTAGTACATGAGAAGAGAGTTATGTAGAAATAAAATGAGCAATATAAATAAGAAGAATAAAAGACAAAAATATAAAAAATGTGGCTAATAAATTTAAACAAAGATAAATTAAGAAAAAAATATAACATAAAAAGAAAAATAATAAAAAAAACAAAAATAATATAGTTTTAGATTGATTCCAAAAATAATAAAGCCTTTTATTGAGTATTCTAAGCCCAAAACCTGAGCCCATCTCAACCTTTTCAAAGCAGAAAAAAAAGTATAAACCTGTTGCACTCAATGAGAATCGAACTTGGAACTTGCAGCTCAACAATGAACCCCCTTGCCAGTGAGCCACGCTCCTCTTTTGGTTGTTGAGGGGGTTCATTTAACATCAAAAGTTTACCTTATATATACAGTGTAATTTTTTGATGAGGGGGTTCGGATGAACCCCCTAAGGGACACGTAGGTCCACCCCTATTGGGAATAATGGAAAGAACAAAACATTATGAAAAGAAGCAAGAAAAAACAATTAATACCGTAACAAGTTGATAACATTTGATTATCAATATTCTAAATATCCTAAAAGACTTCACTGGTTCTATTGGATATCACACTTATTCAGTGCAAATATATCTTCATTTTACAAACGTTGTTTCATGTTAGCTCTTCTGTTTTTTTAATCTTTTCTCCCTTTCAAGTCTATTTTTCTCTGCCTATTTTGTGCAAATGTTTTATGTTGCAATTACTTCACCCTTTGAGTATAAGGGATGAGATGTGGATTTTAAATTTAAATTCTAAGCATTGAGACATCTCTTATTCTCTTGAAAAATTTGTTGCATGAAAATTTTATTTGTTATCTGAGTGATTTGAATATAAGTTATTATCAATAGTTTAACAAATAAAAAAAACTTGAATTGAATTACCACCACAATTTTTTCGTTTATCCAAATATATGATAGCTAGAAATTTAAAATTAATATCTATATATATTTATATATAATTGGTCATAGACAAAGTGATATTACAACTCTCTAATCAATAACCATGATTTTCTTTTTTCTCATTTTTTACCATTTAAGTATCAATTAATTAGGGAAAGATAATTGCTATAAAAGATGAGCAAAGATGAAAGACGTTAGATTTCAAATAGGTAATGAGAATATTTACGTAGAAAAAAGTATTTAAAAAATTGATTATTCAAACATAAAGCACAATCTTTGACTAACAACAAGAATTAGGGAAACAAGAAAATAATGAAATTAAATAAATATAGAAAGGATCGAAAGAAGTAACGGTCCAGAAAAATAAAAAGAGGAAGTAGGATAAGAGAGGGAAAGAAAACGGAGATAATCACGAAGAAAATAATGAAAACTCGAGAGAAAGTAACCTATTTTCTAAACTAGAGTTTATTATTTAGGGTATGAACAAATGGGGGGAGATTAGATACGGAAATAGAAAAAAAAAGATTTTGAAAAAAAATAATAATTAAAAAACGATAATAAAATACAATTCATTTCTACTTATATCTACCTTTACTTTTCATTTCATGCCTTACTTTATTTTATTAGAAGAAAAATTTTAATGTATATTATTGATTTTGTAAGGATATATATGGATGTATGTTATTATTTTGATTAAATTTTAATAAGTTTATTTCTAAATTTCTAAATAATTTTTACGACCGCGCGAAGCGCGGAAATATTCACTAGTTATATATAATTAATTGTGAGCGCCCATAGTCACTAATGCCCATAGTCATCTGTTAAAATGCTAAACTAAGAACATTTTAACATATGACATTGCAAGAAAAGAAAAATTTGTACTATTGTACGTGAAATCGTCGTGATGAACCTCTCGACTTTACCTGCAATACGATTTTTACTAAACAAAATAAGGTGTTTTTCTTCTCACAATCTCTTACATGGAGTTATTATTTCTACTAAATATATAAAATGACGATTAAATCAATTTTAAAAAATAGGCAAAATTTTGAAGGAGGATCAAAAGTGCACCAATATTGCAAACATGAAGAACTATTAATGCTCCATGTGAAAACTCAAGAATGACTTTGAGTCTTAACTAAGGCTGGCAAACGGACAGGACCGGTTTTACCGGAACCGGTCCTCGTTACCGGATTTCGTTACCGGAACCGGGTCTTACCGGAACCGGTTTTACCGGAAATTTCCAAAGGTTCCGTCCGGTCCCTTAGTTACCGGATTGGAACCGGTTCTTACCGGATCATTTTGTACCGGTAATTTTATTTTATTTTATTTTTTTTATTAACTTTAATTATTATATAATATTATATTATTAATTAATTAAATTATATTATTAAAAAACTTCTATTTAAAACTTTAAACTTTAAAGTTACTTTAAAGTTTCAATTGAATTTAAGTTTAAACTTTAAACTTTAAAGATTAAAATTGACTTTAAATTTTAAAGTTTATAACTTTATATTGAATTTAAATTTTAAAGTTTAAAATTGACTTTATAGTTTAAAGTTTAAAGTTTATATTGAATTTAAAGTTTAAATCTTAAAATTCAATTTTATATTAAAGTTTAAACTTTAAACTAATATTAAAATAGTTGAAAATTAAATTTCTAAAATGACTTGGATTAAATATAAGAGACTATTTTAAAAGAAAATCAAGGCGAATAGCCGTATATTTATTCAAATAAATAAATTGTACAATACAAATATTAAAAAGAGACAAAGAGTACATAATCTAGGTATTGAATATTAATTATTGTACAAACAATTGAAACTCTTTTTAAAATCTTTTCGTAACTTTTGTATCATTTCAAAAGAAACATTTTTTGGAACTTGTATTTGTCGTTCTTCTTCCATTGCTTCCATACCATCATCACTATTATCACCAAATATTTCATCTATTTCGTCTTCTATTTGGCTATTTAAATGTGGTAGTCCGGTATTTCTTCTTTCGACATTGACCCAATCTCGAAACAACACCGATATTTTCAAACTATCCTTTGCTAATGAATATCGATGATCTCCAATCATAAATCTCGCCGCACTAAAGGCTTGCTCCGAAGCGACCGATGATGCTTGAATCGCTAGCACATCTCGAACATGTCACGACCCAAAAATGAACGTGATGGCACTCGTCTTATCCCACCAAGACAAGTCAGCCTAAAGCTCAACCTTTACAATAAAATGCGAAAATTTCATAATCAACTGAAAAATATCCCCAAAATCTGGTTGTCACGTGTACAAGCCTCTAAAGCATTACAATTGATTCAAAAGAAAAACACAAGTCTCAAATGATCTTGTTTCTAGAATGGAACAAAATCATAAATAGGAGTAAGAAGGTCCGCTGAAATGACAAGTAGCTACCTCACAAACCTCCACAAGAAGCCTCAGACAAGGAGAAGAGAAAAATATCACAAAGGTCCGGGCTAATAACCAACAAAAAAATGTAGTAGCAAGGGGTGAGTACCAAACCACACGGTACTCAGCAAGTAAACCTCTAAACACGAGCTAAGGGAATAGAATACAAGTACTCCTTACACCCCAACCGAACCTTCACAACAACAATCTGTATAAAACCAGCCCAACCTAACAGTTCACAATTTACAAAGCACATAGCTCAACACAACACTCTAACAATTTCATATCCTCAACAACAACAATAACTTCATATCCTCAACAACAATACTCTAAAAATTGCATATCTTCAACAACAAGCTCAATATTCCTCAGTCACAAGTTCCATAGAAAGGCACTCACAAGATCAGCAACACACAAGATCAAGTTTACCAATAATAAAGAAGTGCAATGCAATGTCAAGTATAGTGATGCATGTCTAACCTAATGATACACACCCGCTGTCTCTCAGTCCGGGACCCATGGGGGACATATCTGTCCATGCATTCATCGCGGCGCGCGATACGACCCTCGATAATAGTAACCATCGCGGCGCGCGATACGTCCCTCGAAATATAGTATTCGTCGCGGCGCGCGACACGTCCCTCGAAATATAGTATCCATCGCGGCGCGCGATACGTCCCTCGAAATGGTACATCCTTTTTATTTTCTTATTCTTTCTCAATGCACATAACACTTGTCACAACCATGTCTCACAACAATGCAAATGACATGTTCACACAAATAATGAAGAGATGATCATTTTCATAACACTGCACAATTCATAACAACACAATCAGGATACAACATCAACAATGATTCAACAAGCCTTTCAAACAATTCTCAACACATCACACAAATAACTGATCACATTGCCTTTTATTATCCCTTTCTCATCATTAGAATTAATCAATGTGGACAAGTCAACCCATCACCAAGCCTCATTACCCTAAACACATATTACAAGGAAATACATGAATTCCATACACTTAACAAGGGTTTAGAAATCCACTTGCCTCAAATAATCGAACAATCACTCCTGGACTTGAGCTTTCCCTTTTCGTTGAACTTCCAACGCAAAGCAATCTAGTCAAATAATTAATCACAATAAGATTTCTAAACTAACAACACCCATGCTACTATAGGTCTAACCTAGACCCAAAAACTCATCCCAAATCTACAATCAAGTTCTTAAATCTCAATGCCAATTAACATGTCAAACTCTTTCAATTTTCTCCAAATTTGAAGCCTAGGATTAAGTCCCAACTTCTCCAATATCATAAATCTAAGGATATTCACAAAATACAATAACCCTAATATTTAATTACCTATTTCAATATGTCAAAAATATAGTTTATAATGTGATAATTATGAAAAAACAAAAATCTAGAAAATATCAAAACTGGTTCGCTAACTCCTGAATCAACTGTAACCATTGAATCATTATTCCTAGTATTCACCATTTTCCTATCATTAGCCAATCACCATCGTTTCTCAATTCCAAAATTACTTTATACAGATATATACCAATTTTCTTATTCCAAATCCCTTTTTTCCTCTTCAATGCCAATATAAAGTAATACTAACAGTTATTATGATTACATAAATGGCATTTGGCCGTAATGATCACATGATTGCGCGAAATCCAATTCTAATCCACTGTAACTTATAAATATACATATAATTAATCAAGTTTGCAATTTGATTCCCTTCTTACTCTTTCTCACACATTATTATAATGATAGTAATACTTATAACTACATTTGACCTCAATACACATTTTCAATTGCATAATTAATGAATTTATGAATGTTACCGGATCGTGAACTGTTGTGGATGGTTTCCACGCCAGTCGCCGCTATACGCAGGTAAGTCTCCATTTCTTTTCTTAAGTTATGAACCAAAAACTCTCAACCCCAATAATTTATTTTTCTACAAGGGTCAAGTGGTATATGGTATTAAAAAGAATTATAAACTTAACCCATAATTATTAACTAAAATTAGTTATTTAATAATTAACCGTCAATTAATTTACTCTAGTTAAATGAATATTCAAAATTTCCAAAAATGACCTTCCGGGTCATTACAGAACAATCCTAGCAAGGTTCGGAAATTGATTTTCACGATTCTTCCACCATACTAATATTGGAGCTTGAAGTTGTCCTTCTTCATGCCTAATCTTTTCCCGTGCCTGATTGAAATATAAATCAAAATCATTATTAGTAGATGATTCAAGCTCAAGATAATCATCCATCCAATCATCCGTATCATCGCTTCCAGGTTTACAAGATGGAGGTTCAACTATTGGAATATTTTTTTCCATAGATTTATATGTATTATATAACTCTCTAGCTTTTATATATATGCTACTTTTACAATCTTCAACACTAGGAGTTTCATCATCTTTAATTTCTAAATTTGCATAAATCTTTTCAACCATTCTTTCAACACCTTTTAATTTGTAATTTGGGTTGAAAGTAGTAGCAGTCAAATAGATTTGAGGAATAGGGAAAAAATATTTTTTGAATTTTTCAATCATAAAAGCAAGGGAATTTTCAAATCGATCTTTTCCTTTATATTTTGCAAATTCAGATGAAATAGCACAAATATTTACTAAAACAGAAGAAATAGTTGGATAATATTGACCAGAAGCAGCATTTGTTGCTTTATAAAAAACACTTAAAAATTCAATAAGTTCTTTTGTATTTTCCCAATCTTCATAGCCAATTCTCAAATTCGGGTCCGCATTATGAGCATTAAAAACTAATTGTACCGGCTCTTGATAAATATAAGCAACTTGAAGCATTTCAAATAAAGAATTCCATCTAGTGCATACTTCTTTTGGAACTTTTCTATATTCAAGTCCACATTCTTTACAACGATTTTTAAATTCTGTAATTCTAGCTTTTATTTTAGCTTTAAAAATCCAATTACAAGCAAGTCTAATTTTTTCACAAGAAATTCCAAATTGAGAAATACCATCTTTTACTATCAAATTATACACATGTGCGGCACACTTAATATGAAAAGAATCATTATCAATTGGACAAAGTCTACATTTTAAATAATCAATTGCTTTTAAATTATTAGAAGCATTATCTAAAGTGACACTCATTATTTTATCACATATTCCATAAAATTGTAAAATAGAGCCTATTTTTGTTGCTATATAAGCACCGGTTTTAGTTTCTTCAACATATTTATATCCTAATATTCGTTTTTGCATGTTCCATTCATGGTCAATCCAATGGACAGTAATTGTAAAATAATCATTACCATTAGGACTACGTCCCATATCAGAAGTAATAGATAATCTACCATCATAATAAACAAATAAACAACGAAGAAAATGACAATATTCTTTTTGATATTTAAAAAGATCACTTTTAATTGTACTTCTTGGAATACCTTCATAATCTGGGTTATACAATTCCCGAATATACTGAATAAAACCAGGATGTGAAGGAAATGAAAAAGGCAAACCACAAACAGCAACCATTTTAGCTAATTCTCTACGATCTTTTTCTTTACTATATGTGCGGTGTGTGCTTCGGCTAGCCGGGTTAGTCATATTTAATACACTTTGAACCATATTAGAACCTCCAGCTCCCATAGAATTTTCAGGTTGAGGTATTCCATTTCTATTAGCCCTTTCTATATCATCTAGGCGAGCAAATTCTTTATTACACTTTCTCAAATGTGTTCTTAGTCGTCCCGTTCCCCCTTGTGTACCCGTAGTTACATGTTTCATGATCAATTTACATTTCGTGCAAGTAACAGTAGTTTTTTCCTCATTTTGTACCAAAAATTTCCATACTAAAGATCTTTTAACACGTACAACGGTCTTTGAAAAAGTAGGTAAAGAGGGGACTTCATCTTGTTCCGGTAATTCGGTAGCCGGACTAGAAGGGGTAGGGGTCTCATCATTTTCCTCATTTATTTCTACTTCCTCATCTAATTCTTCCTCAAAATTAGTAAAACATCTATTTAAAGTTTCATGATCTACTTCATTTTCGGAATTAAATTCAATAGGTCGTGAGTCTCGTGTAAAAGAAGTTTCATCAACATGAGTATAATCATTAGTATTAATTCTAAATCTAGGAGGTGACAAATTTTTAGAATTATAACTACTTCCTCCTCCCCTATTATTTTTTCTTTCCGACATTGGTCTTTTACCACTATATTTTTCAAAATTCATGTTCAAGTTTAAAATAATTAATATTATGAAAAACAAGCAAAGATAATATAACAAAAAAATAAAATAACTTAATTAATAAACAAATAAAAAATTAAAATTGGAACGAATGTACCGAACGTCTACGTAAAAGTAGACGTATAACCAAAGCCGAAGTTGAGAGATGCCAATTGAAGCTTCCGATTTACTTCAAATAAATCTCCGAAATTCGAACTCCAAGTCAATATCACAAAATAATAATTATGAATTTATGAGAGATTGAAAATTAAGAGATTTTATAAGATATTAATGAAATAGTTTGTGAATTTGTGATTTAAATGAAAAAATATGAGTATATTTATAGTGTTAAGGGGTAGAGAGGGGTGGGGGGGCTGTTTGGAGCCGTTTGGGGCCCCAGCCCAACGGCTAAAAGGGCCCAACGGCTCTTAACGTTCACATTTTTTTAAAAAAAAATAAATTAAAAAAAATAAATTAAATTGACCGTTGAACCGGACCGGAACCGATTCTTACCAAACCGGATCAACCGGATAAAAATCCGGGTTCCGTTTCGGTACCGGTTCCGGTACCTATAAGACCGGTTCAACCGGTACCGGTCTTACCGGTACGGGAACCGGACCGGACCGGACAAAAACCGGTCCGTTTGCAAGCCTTAGTCTTAACCCAAAGATAAGGGACTATTTTGAGCCTTTTCTCGACTTGTTCTCGTTACAAATAATGATTTATGATTATTTTAGTATAAACAAACTATAATAGTTTAGTGACTTTCATGATATTTAGGTAAATATGAATAATATTTTTGTTGCAAAAAATAATTTGATTACGTTGAATTGAAATACTCGACCCTCACACTTTTTCTTTTCTTTCGTTTTTTAGGGTCATCATGTAGTATCTGCTCAACCCCGCTTTTATAATATGATTTAAATTTCTCTTGTTATATACTTAATCTAGCATACACACTACTTCTTGAATCGAATAACTAGATTAATTTCTTTTTAATCGTGTGATATATTTAGATTTATTGTTTTTGTTTAACTCTATTTTACATTATGGTAAGATAGTGGCTTGAATCACATCTTGATTGATTTCTTTTTAATCGTGTGATTTAGATTTATTGTTTTTTCTCAACTCTATTTTACACTACGATAAAATAGTGGAATGCATCTCTATTCTTTGTCGATTTCATATTTTCTTGATTTTCACTTTTTTGACAGTAACCATGTCTAGAGAATTTTGCCAAAGTCCTACGGAAGTATTCACGGAATAGAATTTTAACTTTTATTTGTGATTCTAATTACATGACATTTTAACAAAAGAAATATAAAAATTTGATCGAACCATACCTTCATGAACCATCAACATAGTTTAAGTAGTAGAAAGAAACAACTGATAATTGAAGTGTGTTTTAATTTGGGGTGGATTAGAGTATTACTACTCTCCTTCACAATTTGGGTAGATATGTGCTAAGTATATCGGCCTATCTCATAGGCGGAGTCAGAATTTTTATTGTGGAGTAATTCAAGCTCTTGACAATTAATAAAAAAGAACTATGTATCTATATAAACACCTCAATAAACTCATGTGGATTGTAGACATGAAATAATGGTTTAAGGCTATTTGTGTCCCTTCTTACAATCAACGCACAATGACAATTATCTATCTCTTCGATGCGAAAAATATCTTTCAAATTATCAACCCAACTACCATAATATCATAATGGAATGGAACAATCAAACTACTTGATCACTAATTGGTATAAACATGATTAAGTGACAAGTCATGTGCTTAAAAAACATATATTTTAAATTAAATAAACATCAAATACGAATAAATATTTTCAGTAACAACATACATATATTTTAATTTCTCATACCTAGCTATCCTTTTCCCATTTTTTCAACTCAAAATCTACATCAATCACTATGATTAACCCAAGATCAGTTTTTTTTTAATAATAAATAGTATAACACATAGGAAATATGCGCATCTAAAGTTTATATCATACCAAACAATTTAACTTTAATTACAAATTAAAGCGAATAGAACACATCAATAAACCATGATCAATTAATAAATGTGTAATGAAACACATGACATATGTCTTATATTCATCAGTTTGATGTAGACATTAGAGATACATGTATTAATTTTTCCACACCCAAAGATCTTTCCCATTTTGCCAACTCAAACTATATTTTGACCCTTCTTCTCCACCCATCAAACAAGAATAAAGCTCATCAAGTGCCAAATTAGACTCACAATTATTATTATTGTTGTTGTTAATTTTATTATTATTTACCCATGAACAACTCACATCTTCTTGAAAACTTGAACTCCCTCCTTCTTCACAATTACCACTAGAAATTGAACAAGGAATTATCCCTTGTGCTAATTCCTCTTGAACTTTAGCTTGTTTAATGGCAATTAGCATTTCATTTACCTTCTTCAACTCAATTTTTAGACGTTCATTTTCTTTCTCTATTTGCTTCTTCTCAGCTAATGTAGTGTCTAGTTTGAGTTGGAGTGTAGTATAGTCGAGCTCGAGGCTTTGATTCTTCCATCTAGCTCGTCTGTTCTGGTACCTGTTGAAGATATAATTATGTAATTTTTTTAAAAAAAAAAAAACTTCTAGATGAGACGATGTTTATTCCACTATACAAAAAAAAAATAGGAACTATTGACAAGTGTCGCGCCAAAGCCACCTTGTCCAGAAAGTCATCTGACACCTTTTTATCAGATAAGAATTTGAAGTTTATTGGCTCTAAAATTATCATCGAGCCCATATAGCTCGTTTTCATTTATTTATTGTGTTCGAAATTAAGTTCTCTTAACACAAATGCAATATCTTAGAAAAAGTTATTGAGTTCATATGGACCGCGCTAATCCCATTTAACAACAAGTTATTGAAAATAATGTTAGCTATGAGTATTTATCGATAGATTTACTATGAATTTCATAGGTATATTGAGTACTTACCAAATGGCAATTTGTCTAGGAGGAACTCCCAACTCTTTAGCAAGTTGAAGCTTTTGGTCAAGCTCAAGTTTCTTGGTTAAATCAAAACTTGCCTCTAACCTCTTGACTTGTTCTTGAGTTAGCCTCTTTTTGTTATGGTTCAATATAGATTGATGTTTATGTAGATATTGAGAATTCAAGAAATTATTCATGTTAGAAAAATGAAGAAGAGAGTTTGAAACTTGTAATATGATATTGTAATGTTATTAAGTTGTTGGATTTATACAAAAAAAGAATCACAAGTCTTTAATGCCATTGGTACCTAGCTAGATTGGTTTTGTCATTAAAATATTCTTTAGAATTGTTTAATGTTACATAGGGGAAGGTTCAAAAAAATTATGTAAAATCAAAGTTGAAATCAGAATTTTTAGTTTATAAATTCAGAAATCATAATTTTTTTTTTGGCTTATTAGTTTTGAAACGAATATATGAACTTATTGAATAGATTTCTTAAACACAAATATAGGGTTTAAACTAAGTTTACTAGGGTTTTTTCGAACTCGAATTGTCATCGTGGCTCTACCTTGATCGAGATAAAGCGGTAAATACTTTTTTATTTTTAATCAAAAATCTTAAATTTGATCTTGATTATGAAATCAGTTTTGTTAAGAAATACTTTGCCCTTCAATTAAGTGTTTTTAATGTAAATTTAAATTTAATCAAACTTAAGTACGAATATCGAACATTTATCTCGAACCTAATAAAATATTTGTGTAGGGAAAGAACTATATGAAGAGGTGGATAGGGCTGACTTCTCATGCAGTGAGTTTGATGTTCACGTGAAGTTGGTCCTACAATGTTAGTTTAAATAATATTTTTTTAGTAAATTAAAATTTAAAGTATTTAATTTTATTATCATATACAGATTAAGGAGTTGATAATCAAATAAAGTAACAATATCTTTCTATTTTTTAATTAAAAAAATAATAATACTAAACTAGTTTCAAATTTTCAATGTCCGTATCAAGTACTTGGTCATCTTTTTGTTGCTCCACTAGAACAATTTTTTATTTTTAAAACTAAAAGTTTGGTGTATAAAATATTTCACGTTCACATAAAATTCAGGGAAGGACTGCATTTTAAAGGGTATATTGTATACAATTTATCCCAATACAAGTATTAATGGTTATTTTTACAACTCAAACTCAATTTATAAATTACACAAAGATAACTTAACTGTTGCTTTAACACATTTTTAATTTTTTTTCATTTTTAAGAGAATAGAAAGCAAACATATTTAAAATTAATGTCACCCATTTTTTTTCTTGGTGATTAAAGCTAAATTTTATGAGAGCACAGCTGTATGCAATAATTTATATTCTTTATGGTTCTTTTGAAAAGAATATTCAGTTTCTTTGATAAATGTATTATTTATTTGAGTTCTTAGGTCAATCAACTTTATGTTGTGGCAAAGCCTTTAGTTAAAATGAAAATCTTATCAATACAAGAAAGATACTTTGAAGCACTACTCAAATACAATGACAATATTTATGGATCAATCATGGATAAGTTGGGTCGATTATATAAATTTTATTTGTTGGAGCTGATCTAAAAGTTGATATACCCAATTCGTAATACCAAACGTTGTTATCATAAAATTTAGAATCAATAAAGTTTAAATTCTAGTCTCGTCTTTATTTACTGACCACGTTTCTTTATTTAAATTCCAATTCGATTTATGTGATCCTTGCTCATATTGTCGTTCTTCAGTTTGGATAAAGGGTAAAGCTTGAGTAGTCTATAATACACAACGTAAAACTAGCTAAATCATTAAATATTGAATTAATAATTTCTAAATTTACTTTGTTGCTCGATCTATATAAGCTTGCTTATATTATCAATCTCAAACTCGAATAAATAAGAAGGGTTGGATAGATCCCAACGTAAAACTAGTCAATTCACATAGTATACCAATAATTTATAAACCTAACTTTGTTTACTCAACTTTTATCCAATCAATTTAATATTTATTTTGACTACTTCTAGTTTAATCTAGTTTTTTTAATTTCATATTAATATATATTATTATGCCCCATCACCAATTGGAAATAAATCTTCTTGAAGTGACATTTCTTCTTTTGGTAGAACTGAACTAATTTTTGTCAAAAACTGTAGGCTGTTGGAAGGGCATAACATTCCCCACAAATTTTATTAAGTACTCATATAAATGGTGGTTGGAACCTTTGTTCATGCACCTGAGGGGCTTATCAAATATTGATAAGACACTACAGATTTCCTTTTGATTGATAAGATTTTAGAACCCCGCCCCCCCGCCACCCACCCACCCACCCACCAACACACACCCAACAATACCATAAGGAAGAAGATGTTAGGATAACGAAAGATAGAAGTTAAATGTGATAGTCAGTTCAGTCAGAATGGAAGCGATCAGACAAGATAAATTAAATGCTAATTATTTTATACTGTTGGTGTAATTTAATGTGTTTTATTTGTTAGTTACTTAATTTTAAGAGATAAGTATAAAAAATGCATTAGAAATATCACTTTTTGTGAGTTTTAAACTTGAACTGTCAACTTTCAGCATTTTTACCTGAATTATTAACAATTACTTATTTATCAACACACATCTCAAAATTGACTAGACTAAATGATTGAATACAATCGCGAAAAATGTGCATGACAACTGACTCATAAATTTCGAGATGTGTTTTAATAAATAGTTGGTGATGATTTTCAAGTAGGAAAGTGATAATTGAAATGTACTTTTTGACTATTATCTTTCTTCTTCTTTTTTATCATATGCTAGAAATTCAATGGTTTCTTTTAAGCTGGATAACTAACATTCTCAAGCAAATAGGGTAGAGAGCACATCATTTATTTTTTATTATGCTAATTAAATGATGTAAAGAAGATGATGATGGAGACACCATTAGATTAAAGGGTCCAAAGTCTTTTGGAAGCACCCCATTAGTTGAGTTATTTGTTTATGATATTATAATACAAGAAAGGGGGGATTCAAAGAACTACTATTAGATAGCAAAGAATCAATGATCTATGACAAAACATTAAACAAACTTATCTGTCACATGACTTGCTACCATGATTACTTAAATAAGACCTAGTTTGATAGGCCCCTTCTTCATATTCTTGTTTGACCATGCCATTTTTGGCAACTTCATATTCAAAAGTACCACAACATTATACCTAATGTAATCTCAATGGGATTAAGGTAGACAGTAGTGTGTACGCAAACCTTATCTTACATTGTGAAGGTAGAGGGTTGGTTTCCGAAAAGACCTTCATCTCTTTATATTAAAACATAAACACTCAAATATTTTGGAGTTTAACTAGGTGATAACTTTTCACTACATCTAAAGCCTTAATAGACAAATTTACCTAGTATTTGTACAGGGTGGAAAGTAGCAGATACCTGTGGAATTGTCAGATGCGCAAATATTGTCCCAAAGCATCATTCATTTATGTTATGTAATTTCAAAATCCAAGTTGACAACCTAATCAGTAGGCTGAAACTGGATATGTATCAACGAAAGTTAAATCTAATAAAACATAACAACAAAAAGATCGCATCATGATCTGTCATTCATCAGACCCCACATGTGGGATTACACAGAGTATGTTGTTGTTCGTGTTGTAATACAAGGGATATTTGTTTTGTATATCGATAGATCACGTCCTCTGCATAAGCCCAGGGCTCAGTGTATTTTGACAGCAAAAATAGCAATTTTTGTCACCCATAGGGCTTAGGAACAAACTGATAAACCGATTGAAATACATGAAGGGCCATTTTGATTATTTTCTCAAATAAATTACATGCTCAAACTATATAAAATGTTGCCATACCTATGTCAGATCCTCCAAAAATGCATTCTTTTGGAGGATCCAACACACACCCTTCAGCATTTTTTAAGAGCCCGAGCAACATAGCAAATAAAAAGCCATCACACATAAAATTATGTTTATATTACTAGATTAGTACTTTCCAATTCCAAAGGAACCACAACTGCAACAAAATGGAGGATAATAGTACTAAACCTGGTAGTAGAACTATGAACTTCAACTAGTTAGCGCTTTCACTAAAAAGATCCTTTGTTCACTCCATATTCACCAGCTCATACTCAACAAGGGAGAGATTGTTATCCTGTTTCACTTCAAATGCAGCAGGTTCAGTAACCTCGATGCGTCCCCATTTGTCCACAGCTAGTCTCATGGTGCTCTTGAACATGTCGATCTTAGCATTCCGAAGGATGACAGTTGCATCAGCCTTCATCAGATCAACTGACCACAAAATCAAAGTTAAGCATCAAACAAATCTTTGTTAACACAAGAAGAAACAAAACCAAATACATGGAAGCCATTTTGAGCACTAAACATCATCTGAACTGACAAAACTGGCTATAATTTCCAGTATAATTGGGGGGAGAAGGAAAAAGGCATAAATACAATTATGTGGACTCTATTCCCGGATGCCTTCACAGATTACACAGTGGTGCGACTTAATCAAAGTTATACTTGACTAATCTTATTAATAATTCAGCTTCTTATACAAAGTCAGACACCATGGTCATAAATATAAATACCCGAAATGCATCAGCATCCAAGTAAACAGGAAAAAATAGATGGTAAAGGCACAAAATGTACAAAATAGAAACTAAAATGAGAAAGAAGCACTGACTAGCAGTGCTGAATCAAGAAATTTGTGATGCAAATATACTATAGGCTCAGAATGGAGAAGGATGTGAAATTAACATCAACTGAACAGTCAAAAAGGAAATTATTTTTTTCCACAGAAAACACACATAAGTATCAACAATAGATGGATTCATATATCTTGATCAACAATAGAAGGATTCATAAATTACGATGATAAATGTCTGTGTCTCACTGTTAGAGCCCTATAACAGACTTTTAAGTGTGTGCAGCGTAATGTTGTGCAACAGATATGATATTCGAGCCAAACAAAAATCCTCCTTGCAATGACAGCATCATCTATCATCCTTTTTGATTTCTGAAGAAGCCAAGCACATCAAGAGGTTACAATAGATGAACATCTATTTTATTTTGTGATTAACCCTGCATCAGAACTCAAACATTTACCTAGAGTGGGTAGTCCTCCAGTAAGCCGTATTATCTTTCTAACTACTCCAAACCAGACCATTTCTACTAAGAACATTAGCTGCTTGTCTCCTATTTAATTGAGGATTACAACCATACTAGTCATTAGAAGTTCTCTCTACTCCTTTTAATCATTCACAAAAAGCAAAATAAATGGGAAAAAAGGTGCTACTCATGCGCTAGCCCTTCCTTCATTATAGATGATATGAAAAGAATATACAACTGAATTTCCAATCAAAAGGAGGTTGTAACCATTAACCCATTTTATCAAGCAGGCAACACTATCAAGGATGTTGTACCCACAGTTTGCTTTCATAGATAAATGCAGATTTAGCAAAACCCTAAACTCATAAAAGAAGAAAGTTATTCCTATCTATCCGGTTCTGCAAACACATTTCTTAATTTGGTACCAAGAACCATGTCTTCAATCATTAACAATCAAAATGTAAAAGAAAACAATGTCCTCTAATCGTTATGTGAGCAAGAAAATTTTGGTACTTTGTTCTACTATCATGCAATGTATCATAGACTCGAAATTAGAACACAATATTCAATGTAAGGGGTGCAGATTTCCTGACTTCGACCTCACATGTATGTATATATTTGATACTAACTATGCGGAGGTATAAAGTGCTCCATATCAAAACACAAAGAAAAATTTCAGCAAGCAGGGTAGATCCAGTATCTAAGCAGTGGATGTGTGACTGTTTATATTTTTAAAGATATATATTTATGCGCACACACATAACTGGTAGAGTTACTGCTTTTTAGTTTTGTATGCATGTGCTCTCCGAAAAGCTTCAATGATAAACAAAAACTGAAAGAATAAAGTAGTGTGCTTGATATGCTACATATATTAGGCCTCTCCTGTATGTAATCTTATAAATACTACATGTATCATAGTCTAAGTAATTTGCACAATATTTAAGCTGGCAAATTTCCTAATTTCTATGTCTTATGACCACCTATTTAACAAAACAATTTCATCTGTTTGGCCCCAAAAAAGGAACAAACTTATGGCATACTACAACAGAAGTGGATCCTCTCAGTTTTAAAATCCGAACAAGTCAAACCTCTCAAAACCAGCACACTATGATTTCAGAACAGAAATTACACAAGATCAACACTTCAAAAGGCTTCAGTGACAAACTCAACAAAAAACTAAAAAGTAAATGGTCAAAAACACATCTAATTTATCACTTTCTCGCAAGTTTCATACTTCAATTGTCTATTGCTCCATTTACCTCACTAAACTATCAATCATTTGTGTTAAAACACACCTCGATTAGTTGACCAAATATCGTTCTCATTTTACAACAGGCTCGTGTAGTCCAACTCAGCATTGAGGAACATTTGGAGTAATAGTTTTGATAGATAAATGACATACTGGATAATTGAAGGATAAACTCGCGAAAAATAATGATACTTTAGTTCTGTTTTTTACCATTAACCAATGTATTACTCCTAATACATCAAATCAAACCGAACCTAACAAATAATCACAACATAACACTATTAACCTTATTCAACACTATTCTTACGCATCCTATAAACGACACCTTAGTAAATTAATCACAAAATTCACCAGTTTATACCTTGATCGTTGCGAGCAGTGAAGAGAATCGTTCCGGTCTCATCGCCGATGAGGCATTCAGCAATACGAGTGTTCCGAAGGTGCGGCGACACAGAACGTCCCTTCTGCAGAACAGTATTGGATTCCAAAACTTTCACGATGAGTGTGTGTCCATTAGTACCGGGAGTCAGATTCTCCACTTTTACAAAAACCGGTTTCCGTAATCCCGGCTTCGCATCGCTCTCCGTCGAGTTCGACGCCATTGAAATGAGCTCAGAAAAGCTGAATTTCTCTCTTCAATGGAGAAAATGTGATGAGAATTTTCGCTCTCTCTACAAATTCCCCTTTTTTTCTAACTTCTCTGTTCGACTGTTAGAATTCTGATTCTCTGTATTTGTTGGTTCACGAGGAAAGTATTTTCAACTTTTTTGATCGACTCAAGATCATCTCGATTCGACACGTGGCTTGAGCTGATTGGATACATTTTATGAATTATACTGTAGAGTGTTATATTGTAGGTCATGTATTGTTTTTAATGAATACATTGTTTAGTGTTTGAATAAATTATATTGTTTAATTTCGTTACATATTGTCATACATTTATAAATTTGAACAATAGACTTACTAAAAAAAAGAGTTACTATTAAAAAGTAGGTTGAAGGATAAAATAGAATTATTATTAAATAATAAGTAAAGACAAAATGAGAAGAAAATATTAAGGTACCGTTGCGATCCCATCAAATTGGTCATTAAACAAAATGGTTTTTTTGGTCATTACCTAATAATGAATTTAAACGATGTCATACAATAAAATTTAAGTAGTAATCAAAACAAACATAGTAGTTAAACTAACGATACAATACAATATGATTCAATAGAATACATTAATACAATACAACACAAGGGTAACAACTAGGGGTGTTCACGGGTTGGTTTGGATCGGTTATTGGTCAAAATCAAAATCAAACCAACTTAATCGGTTTAAAATTATCAAAACCAAACCAAACCAAATATAATATACATTTATCGGTTTGGTGATTATCGATTTCGGTTTGGTTTGGTTCGGTTATTCGGTTATTAACCATACACAAAAATAAAAGAAACAATTCATTTCAAATGTGAAAAAAGTGACAACAATCCATTCAAAATGAAAAATAATTAGAATGACTTAAATTACTGAACTTTCGATCACTAAATTTACTATCAATAAAGCTTTAAAATTCACTATATTGGCCTAGAAGGAAGAGACAATAACATTTTCAGTCCCACAAAGAATTGTCATAGACACTCATACACATGAAATCAATAAGATAAATGTTTCATCTTGGACATTTTTGCTTTCAATAAGTAAATTATAAAGAAATTTTAATGAAAATATGTATAAGATCTTTAAAATTGTTTATAAAAACAATATATTAAGTATGTATATTAATAAAATACATGTATATAATTCATCGGTTCGGTTTGGTTATTTCTTCGATTGTTTCGAATAAAACCATAACCAAACCAAATACTATCGGTTTTCAAAAATCTAAAACCAAACCAAAAAAAACCCAAATAAAATCGATTTTATTTTATCGGTTTGGTTTGGTTTGGATCGGTTTTTATCCAAACCGTGAACACCCCTAGTAACAACCATACAAACAAGGTGTTAAGATCAATATTTCTTATTTGAGCAGAGGGTTTATCAACGTGAAGAGATTATATATGTGTCAATATTCAAATATCAAAAATTATGAAATCTTTATGTTTAAGAGAAAAATACAATTTAAGAAATTCAATTATATATCGAAATAAAATTTCAAACTTAAAATCATGTCTTGTTGATTTAAGTCAATTGATGTGTATGCTGCTCTGACTATTCGAAAATATCAACTAATGTGTGTCAAGATCTTCCAAGAGTGATGCATATTTGTCGGATCCGCACTAGTGACAAACAACATAGATTATATAAATGAACATTTCAAGCTATACCACATCACAAGTTTCCATTTTAGTGTTGGTATATATGTATTTCAGAAGAAGAATTCAAGCTTCACAAGTATAACAAGTATCTTTCTAGCATCATTATCGAAGACAAACCATTATGCAATGTTTGAGAATATCCCGCGACTAATCGATCAAATAAAAGGGCAGAGCGATGTGTTTACATTCCTACTCTATTTAAATAAGGCGAAACGTCGTGATGACTCAAAATAAACAATTGATTCAATTTTAAAAGAATTTTAAGAAAATAAGAATTTTAAAGGAGTCGTCACCTCATTTTAGGAAAAACTAGGAAATCAATTAAATGATCTACGAAACTATTAAATTCTAGGTAAGGGGTTCAAGTGATTCTAAAAGGAAGGTGTTAAGCATCCTTCGAAATCCACAAATGTGATTCTCGACTGAATTCATTTTTTTTCAAATTGAGCAGGAGATAACAGAATATACAAGTAAAACAAATATGCAATATATACAAATAATAAAGTAAATCAATAATATAAGAAACGGTTTTGCCTAACGTGAATAATACAAAATAATGAATAAAGAATGTTATTCGAACTTTATTCGAATAGCTTCAATGAGAAGCAAACATGTGTACCTGTAAAGACACTTAGTAAAATTGTTAGTAATAAATAAAAATGAATAAATCAAATAATAACTTAAAAATAAAAACCCGTCTAATTAACATTGAAGGCCTTGGAAATCAACGATAATTTCTTCATCGACCAATTTTAACATACAAAATATATGAACTTAAACAAAATTTCCGTCTTTTACAATGGAGAGGCCTCGAAAATCGACAGAGAAATTTTTTCATTGGCCAATTTTAACTTAAAAAATAAAGCAAACCAAAGATCATATAAACCAAGATGTAGCACCCAAATGATAACAACATAACACCACGATAATAATAATAATAGCAACCTAGCTACTGGAAATTGCAAATTCTTTAATATTTTATGTCATCAACGAGCTGCCATATATACAGTGGCGGACCCAGGATTTTCGTTCAGGGGATTCGAAAAATAAAAGTATAAACGTGTAATAAGCCAACAAAATAAAATTTCAAGGAAATAGTAGTATATAGTTTATAGGTACAAAAAGTTAGTTTCCTTACAAGAAATCTGAAACTAACATGAGTGATTACAGTGAAACAAAAAGTTAGCCCTTTACAATATGTCAATCTAGAACTAGGATGCTAAGTAGAGCAAAAAATGAAGCTAACTAGAACAAAAAAAATTAGCACTTCGTAATGTCTCACTCTAGGACTAGAGTGCTAACTACAAACTCCAAAAAGAGGTCAGTGCTAATACTTCTCAAGCACGTTTACAATACTATTCGACGAGGTTACATTGCTTGAAAAGACAAAATAATATCATCTGTTGAAACATCCTTAAACACATCCTTCTCCATAAAAGGAACCATGCAACCGCTCAAAAAGTCATCGTTCATTCGACTTCACAACTCATTCTTAATAAATTTCATTCCCGAAAAAACTCTTTCAACGGATGCAGTGGCAACTGGCAGAAGCAAAACGAATTTCACCAAACGAAATACAAGAGGATAACATGAATGTTTTTGGTCTGAACCAATCTTTTTGAAAGATCACAAAGCCCATGTAAATCAGAGAACCTTTTATCGATATCACGAACATCAATAATATAATTTGCTAGTTGATTCTCAAGTGCACACATGCTAAGTTCATCAAATTCATCAGGATATAATTCAGTCATTCTCATTATTTTCTGGATATCAAAACTTGAAAATGAGTCTACCGGATTCAAACAAGCAACTCCATAAAGCAACTCGGTTGTTACCTCATCAAAATGATCATTGAGTTCTTGCAATTGTCAATCAATTATTTTACAAAATACTTCAACACGATAATGATGAAAAATAGTATAATCAACAGATTTACGCCGTGATCTTCCAGAATTAACATACGGCTCATCAAAATTAGGCACCACAATATTATACTTGATACAAAATGCAAAAACCTCAACAACAAATAAATCCCATCTTTCATTTTCCCTCAACTCTTGTAGCCTTCTAGCATGACATTTGCAATGTCTTGCTCCTTTTTTTAAAACATGTATTAAGATCATTAGTAATTCCTAAAACTTCTTTCATCAAATGTAACATGAATGCAACCTCATAAGTTTGAGCAATTCTGATATATCCTGTTGCCCTGGATCTTTCATCCATAGAATGTGCAATTTCAACAATATTATCAAGAATGTCCATAATTGTACCAAACTTGAGAATAAAACAATTAAAAGATTTGAAGTGAGATCCCCAACGAGTATTGCAAGCTCTAGAAATACCAACTTCTCGATGCAAGCCTCTACCCGTTTTAAGCTCACCCATATCAAAAGTTTCTTGAATTTATTTTTTTTTGAGATTCTCGATAATCATCCATACGTTTATAAGAAGCCGCCACTTCAGATAATCAAAGATACTACAAGTCTACAACATTAAAAAATAAAGGCCCATTTAATTTCTTGAAATTGAAAGAAAAGAAGAAGAGAAAAGGGCTTTTACCTTTTAAGCAATAAGCATGAGTTTTGATTTTTCATTTCGAATTGAATGTGAGATTCAAGCATGAAGTATCAAGTATGAAACAATCAACAATAGAATATTATGGGAGATGATTTTAATATTTGAGTTTTGAGTTGAGGAAGAACAAGAAAGTGATTTAGGGATTTGAAAAGTGAAAAAGTTATTAGCTTTTAGGAATGGGAGTACGGGAGTTGGGACCTTTGAATTTTTTGGGTTTAGCACCACATTTTAGCACGTTTTATTAAAAAAAAAAAATTAAAATCCGAACTGGAACAAAAAAAAAACTGAAAGTAAAAAACTAAAAAATAAAACGCTAACCAAGGGATTCGATCCCTGGACGTCAGGCTTAACTTTGAAGGGAGCTGCCACTGGGCTATCTCCTTCACCTTGTCATTGAGGGAGTTCAAAATATATATATCCACATAAATCCAGAAAATTCACCTTATATATACAGTGTAATTTTTTTTTGAAGGGGTTCGGGTGAACCCCCTGGACATCACGTGGATACGCCCCTGCATATATATGAATAAAATAAGAACAATAATGGATAATTAATTAAGCAAACAATAATAATATTAAAATATTGTAATGCATAATTAATGAAGCAAACAATAATAATACTAAAATACTGTAATGTCTTGTCTAATAGGGTATGAATATAATCTAAACAACAACAAAATATGTCATTAATAATTACGAAAATAATTAAATTCACTACAAAACAAAACATAATTAGTGGAACAGTTATGGAGGAAGCAAAATACATTAAAATAAAAGAAATGCATTAAAAAAAACACATAATCAGCAATTAACCATAGCATGAAGACTTTTAAGGAAATAATATACTCACAAATAAT
>NC_064286.1:2987213-3013446 GCF_019186545.1 Solanum stenotomum
GGAGATGTATACATCTTCCAAATGTATTAATCTTAAACCTCCACCAATCATTTTATATCTTGAGGAAAGAGATGTGTTTTGACTTTTGATAGAGTCCATAGTCTACATGCAGCTTAGGCAACTGTCTCAATTAATATATATTCTCTCCATTCACTTTACTATTTTAAAAATAATTTTTTTGATTTTAACTTTATTATTTAAAATACAACTATATTTGTGTGACTGACGAATACATCACTCCACTCTCTTTTAAAAAAAATGTTTGAACCCGTTCTACATCTCCCTATTGTCATCCCTATCTAAAGTGGAAGAATAAAACCAAATAGGAGTAAATACCTTGTGTTGACACCAATTTTTGTCCCTCCTTTCTTCTAATTTATTTCTTTGAGCTTCTAAATTGCTAATAAGTCGAATACTTTATAATTCACTATTATTTCCATTTATCACTATTGCTATCATAATTATCTATATTATTTTAACTTTTACTATTCATCTTCTTATCATTTTCACTATTTTAAAAAATTATATTTTTATTATCAATACTACTTTTATCACTTTAATGTCGTCTTGATTAAAATAATTTGTCATTACTTAATTTCAAGTTTCTTAATTTCTAATTTTTTTTACGTATATACATTATATTAGTTATTAAATTAGAAGCTCAAATGATTTAATTTAAAGAAGGGAAAAGGCCATGAAAGCCTATTCATATTCAGCCCTTCTATTTAATCTCAATCTGTCCAATTTCCAGCCCAAACGAGCAGTCCATCTTGGCCCACTTTTCTGCCCAAATCCGCAGCCCTAATCTGGATTTACAAGTGCCTCACCACACGTCTCTTTCATCTCTTCCTCTTTCAAGCAAAATTCCAAATTGCTCAAACCATGGCAGACTTCACCATCTCGTTTTTGTGCAAGCCTCGACAACTATCTCACTTTCAAAGATTTCCGATCACAAAAGGCCAAAGAACTTTTAGAGTTCTGATTTCTTTACAAAGAAAGCTGATTCGAGCAGCTTTTGTTCAAATTTCAAATGGGTCTTTTGACTCAACGAAACCTTTCAAATCCCGCCCAAAATTCCAGCTTTCATCTCCAATAAATACGACCTCATATCTTCAACAAAAGGAGGACACAAAATACTGACAAGAACATCACCATACAAGATCGAACTTATACATGTAGCTACCATCATCCTTGGAACTCTTGCATTTTCTATTTACTTTTCTTTAAAACTCATTTCGTTTGAAGTCCGAATTTGTTCACAACGAGAGGGTAAATTCAAAGCCGACGACCTATAACGCCCATCGTTCACTGCTCAACAAGAGGTAAAAATCTGAACCTATTCTGATTTATACACTGTTTTTGTGGTTAGAAGTGAGATATAAATAAAGTTCATAAAAATGGTGTTTCTTTTTAAGTTGAATTATTTACTGTATGCTTTCTTATGCTAACCGGAATATGAATACTAGTAAATAATAAGTCCTATTTTGTTTAGTTTTAAGTTACGGTCAAGTTTAGTCGTAGCAATGTTTTGTTGCTAGTTATTTCATGTATAACATTGATTCATAAAAGTTTTTGTTTATATCATTAAATATAATCATGCTAAGTTAAAAGCAGGATAACCACAAAAATAAATGTGGGTAAGAAAATATTATTACTTGGCCTTAAATATGACCATCTGCACCAAAACATGAATTTGAGACTATATTTCTTGTATGCAAAATACATGCTTGTGTTATGTCATTAACATCGACTTGTTGGATTTGTTTTTTTTAAAAATTTATTTAAAGAGGTCTATGTTTAGTCATATGTTCCGCCTGTTTGGTTATTTCTGGACTATGATTTATTATATTGTTTTCTTCCAAATACAAGTTCTAACTTATCGTGAATCAGTTTATCCTCACTAACTACTTCTCTTTTTATTTTTTACATGAACATCGGAGTCGAAGAGTCCCACTTTTAAGACTCAACGTCAACTCAAGACTTGAAACATGCATCTACATCTTATTTTGTGTCTCTTGCTCCCTCGAAAGGCATCCAAACAGAAATGAAGAGGGACGTGCCAAAACGGCAAATCCCGAAATGTCATTCCTTTACCAAAGTCAAAAAATGATTTTGGTTTATCCTATTTTCTTTATTGCTTGTTTATTAGTGTGACTGACATTTTATTATGTGATTTGGTTGCTTATAACTTTTTTTGTGTTTAGTTAACATTATTTGCTATTATTATTCTATCACATAAGATAAACATCTAGATATAAATAATGCAATTAGTTTTCTAACAATTCAAGTTTCATTTCATTTCAACAAGCAAAGTTTTATACAAATGTAAAACCATTTCACGAGTTTCATCACATTTCCAACTATATGCATTTTTCATAAAAAATATATTTTCAATTTTTGAATCTAAAGTTTTTTTCTTCTTCTAAAAGTCAGCTTTTATAAATAATATTTACTTTCTTACACTTAGCCTAATTAATTAATTAAGTTCGATCGGTTAACCATTTTTAATGGATCTTAAAGGATGCCTAACCCCTTCCCTTTAGATTAGTTGAACCCTTACCTAGAATCTTATGTTTAGTAGACCTTAAAATGAAGTTTAACTTTAGACATGACTATAATCAATTTAGGTGCCCTAATTCACCGTAATTAATTAGGTGGTGACTTCTTGACTTAGTTATTAACTTTGAAATCACCAAAATGTCGTACACTATTTTGACCCGATTAAAATGGGGTATAACAGGTAAGGCGAATGAAAATGATCCATTACTAGGACAAATAAAAAAGATGATCTATCGATAAGATCTAAATGTATGTCCATCGATAGGACGAATGAAAATGTTCCATCGGTAGGATCTAAATGTATATCCTTCAACGCCAGCCTCCTCTGACTTCAACGTGAATAAACAAAGGTGCACATCTTTCACCTCATAATAGATGCGACTTAAATGCAAATATATTTCAACGCAAGTCTTGTCCGACTTGAACGTGTAATAGATATGGTGCACATCATTCACCTCCGAATAGATGCGACTTAAATGCAAATATCTTTTAACACAAGTCTTCTCCGACTTGAACATGGAATAAATAGGGTGCATATCTTTCACCTCTGAATAAATGCGACTTAAATGCAAATATCTTTTAACGCAAGTCTCCACCGACTTGAACGTGAATAGATAAGGTTCACATCCTTTACCTCCGAATAGATGTGACTTAAATGCAAATATCTTTCAATGCAAGTCTCCACCGACTTGAACATGAATAGATTAGGTGCACATATTTCACCTCCGAATAGATGTGACTTAAATGCAAATATCTTTCAACGCAAGTCTCTACCGACTTGAACATGGAATAGATATGGTGCACATCATTCACCTCCGAATAGATGCGACTTAAATGCAAATATCTTTCAACACAAGTTTCCTCCGACTTGAACGTGGAATAGATTTGGTGCACATCTTTCACCTCTGAATAGATGCAACTTAAAAACAAAGGCCTTCTCGGCGAATGGAAATGCAATGGCCCTCTTGGCAGAGGAAAAATATTGTGGCCTCCTTGGCAAATGAAAAAAGCAAAGGCCTTCTTGGCAAATGAAAAATGTTGCGATGAATGACTCAATGATTGTCCACTGTAACGAGGTGGATGGCTAGAGGATTGTCCAACTGTAACGAAGTGGATGACTCGATGATTGTCCAACTGTAACAAGGTGGATGACTCGATGATTGTCCAATTGTAACGAGGTGCATGGCTCGATGATTATCCAACTGTAAAGAGGTGGATGGCTCTATGATTGTCCGCAACTGTAACGAGGTGGATGACTCGATGATTGTCCACTGTAATGAAGTGGATGACTCGTGTGTCTTGAAAATGTCATCATCTTGATGCTTTCATTTGTTCCTGTATTCGAAAAAGAATGATTAGTAGACACAATGTCGTTTTAGCTAGTAACTTGATCAAGGAACTTTAATGTAAGATTCACAAGAGAATGTGTACAAAGTGCCTGATCACTTTGACACAAGTGAACAATCATCATTTGCTCTTGAACACTTTGTATTCACTGTAACATATGTCTTATTGGGGATTTGTACGAGGAGTTGTTGTCTTGCCATGACAAAGCTGAAGATTTGCAAGTTGACTTTGAACTTCAAGCGATGATGGATCATTTGAAGTTGACTATCAGCCTTCTGACAATACTTATTTGAATTTTTGAGGTCTTTCTCAAAAATTTTGTCCCAGTTAGAACTTTTGGCAAATTTCAAAGTGATCTCCAATCTTGACTTGCTGGAAATAGCACCTTCAATGTGAATTTTTGAGATATTCTCAAAAATTTGTCCCAGTTTTTATTACAAGGAGAAAAAAAATTCACACTAGGTATATGACCGAGCCATCATGCCACCTACAAATCCTGTCGAGCCAGAAATCAGGTCAAATGTAGTTTCAATCCTGTAGATGATGAATACTGCAAAACATCTGAGACAAGATCAGTAGAAAATGTACAATATGAATATGGTGATATAGGAAAATGATATTCATTGCCATATTCAAGGCCTCAGAGAAAAGATATGTCACATTTTTGGGATAAACGACCCAATGAAGTAAAATGGGCGTCTCCACTAACGAGATTAGCCTAATGTCATATTTTACAATGGACACCAAAAAAAAAAGGAAATGCAAATCATTATTTTTAAAGGAAAGAATCTAAAGAAGATGTTTTGGAAAGATGTTAAAGTGTGAGTGTTTGCTCACTTTTCTTTTTTGAAAAATAAAGAATATGAAAAGACAGTCAAGTCTTGATTACAATAGGTACCAGGAGATAGGAACGCATGTAAATTTTTTTCTTTTTTTTCTAACTAAGATTGAATTCAAGGTAACTCTTACAGCTTCAAGTGGTACCTCAAACATACTTAAGTATCAACAAGATTTGTTCACCTTTCTTCAAACAAAGGTTTTGAATTGTACCAAGTCTCATGTCTCAATTGCCCTCACAACAAGAAAACTTATTTCACACATATTATTTGATGACATTTTTTGAAGTGCACTCACACTCACAAGAATGTTCAGTGCATGCAATTGTGATATCATATGTTTGGCCCTTATGTAAATCTCCACTAATGTCAGAATGTTTGGAATAAGATCATGTAGGGCTTGTTATTGGCTTGTAATGTAGGCTTAGGGACGGGTAGGATATATATTTGGGATAAGAGTGACTTAATTCCTTATTGAGCGTCACAGTGAATTTGTGTTTTTTGATGATTGATACACATTTGGCGTTTGATCCTCTTTATTGTCCCTTTTTTTTGCTACTTCTTTTGAATTCTTATTTGTTGGATATTTTTCCTTTCTCACCCTTTTGTTTTGAAGTTTTCTCCTTTATTGTTGGAGTTTTTTCCTTCTCGTCTTTCATTGACTTGGTAGGGGTATTTTTGTCTTTCTTTATTTCTTTCCACCTTCCTTTTTTTTTCTTTTAGAAGTCGTTATTGTTTTCCTTCCTTGACTTTGGGAGAATTTGTATCTTTTGTCTTTGGCAACTTCAAACATGGATATTCTCTTATAATTTGCACTCTTGGTGCACTCAAGAAGGTTGGGCCAAGAGGGGGATAGTGCATGTAAGCACTCAAAAGGGTAATGGCTAAGATGTGATTGTCCAAAGAAAAGATTTCAGGATCAAAGTTGGAAAACTAGAGATTAATGTCATTTGGTAGGTTTTGAAAGGCATAATCGGATCAAAGAATGCCTACAATCCTTTCCGAAATCAAACATAACTCAGGATTTCGCCTCGATAATATTCAAGCCAAGATCTAGATCAACAGTGCGATGTAATTGAATTTTGATTTAAAAGTTCACCACATAATGCACATGAAACCATGAGGTTGGTTTTGTTCTTATCTTGAATGCTTGCATGAGAATTTCAAGCATCACAAAAGTACAAATAAGAGGTACCAAAAGAGTCTATAGTATACGACAAAGTTAGTCCTCTCCGTCATATCACATATTTTTACATGCTCCTAACTGCATTGATCTCATTTGAGCTGAAGACATGACTCTTATAATATGTATACAATATTTTTTAAAAAAATAATGAATATCGAACCATAGAAGGGCTGCCTACGTATCTCATCGAGATGAGAATCAGGTGTGTGTAGTTCATGCAGATATGCCTTTGAAAATATGCACAAACTATTTTACTTTTCTTTTATTCTTTTTTTTCTTGAAATTCGACAGAATAAATACTGAACCCAAGAAGGCTACCTACGTATCTCACTGAGATGAGAATAAGGTTTGCGTAGTTTGTGCATATGTGGTTTTGAATATATGCACACAACATTTTTATTTTTTTTTACTTTTGAAAAAATGAATACCGAGCCCAAGACGGGCAGCCTACGTATCTCACCGTGACGAGAATCAGGTTCACATAGTTCGTTGATATGGCATAGAACAATTTTAAGATTTAGACAAACTCGGTGTGATTCTTTGTATCCTCTTAACTGTCGATCTTTGTACTTTCTGTTGTATATGGTCTCTTATTTTTCCTACAGTAACCACTTGTTGTTGTATTCTTCTTTTTTTTTTTAATGTCTCTTGAAACTATGTCTTCTCCCAATTATTCCCAAGAACTATACATTATTTTCACCATCCCCGACTGTCGTCGGGGACGATTTTCCTGCAAAAATATGAGAAATGTGTGAAAGTAGGACCAACATGAAAAATAACAAAAAATAAATGAGTGTGACCTTATAGTCAAAGACTCTATTGATTTATCTTTTTGACTTGAGATTAATGTCTTTGAAATACAAAGACTCGAATTTCGTGAGTCCTCTTGTCCCTTGCAACTTCGGACGAACAATTACTTTTAGACTCTGACATAAATCAAACTCTTGCTCAAAAAGAAGAAAAATTCAAAAGGTTAAAGTGTTAGTTCGTGTTAATAAAATATCACACAAAAAATTAATTAAACACATTAACACAAACTCAATTATGTCACATATACAAACAACTATTACGTGTCCTATACAAATATGTGACCCTTTTGTGCAAAGGGTACACATAAGTATGATTGTCTTTTTATTAACTACAGGCCAAACAGACACAATGTAGGCTTCTAATGGGTCCAACACGCCTTGAGTGTTGAGTCAACTTAGTTCGAATGCTCTAAATTTGGGATTTGGTTTCGCTCTACGCTAGTTGATTAAGACTCACGACAACCATTGGACGTTTGACGTACCAATAAATTTCCGATCATTTCAGAAAAAGGTCGAGTATATAAAGACCGGCTGCGATTATGCAAAAACCGTTCTTAATATACTATACATACAAGTCGATAAATGACATGAACGCAATGACAATTTACTTACAATTAAACAAATAATGAATAAACCACAAATATAATCTACAAGCAATCAACAAAATATACAACACGTAAGATATAACACGATAAAAGAAAGACCTCCTCAATTTGCAAGAGTGAATTCATAATGGTTAGAACCTCTACATCCCCAGTGAAGTCATCATTCTATTTACATCCCTACTCTATTTAATTAGGGCGAAATGTCGTGATGATTCAAAAAATAAACAATTGATCCAATTTTAAAAGAATTTTAAGAAAATAGAAATTTTAAAGGAGTCGCCACCTAATTTTAGGAAAAATTAGAAAACCAATTAAATGATCTACGAAACCATTAGATTCTAGGTAAGGGGTTCAAGTGATTCTAAAGGGGAGGTGTTAAGCATCCTTCGAAATCCACAAATGTGGTTACCTATTGAATTCATTTTCTTCAAATTGAGGAAGAGATAACACAATATACAAGTAAAACAAATATGCAATATATACAAATAATAAAGTAAATCAATAATATAAGAAACGGCTTTGCCTAACGTGAATAATACAAAATAATGAATAAAGAATGTTGTTCGAACTTCATTCGAATAGCTTCAATGAGGAGCAAACTTGTGTACCTGTAAAGACACTTAGTAAAAGTATTAGCAAAAAATAAATATGAATAAAAATGAATAAATCAAATAATAACTTAAAAATAAAAACTCGTCTAATTAACATCGGAGGCCTTGAAAATCAACGGTAATTTCTTTATCGGCCAATTTTAACATACAAAAATATGAACTTAAACTAAATTTCCGTCTTTTACAATGGAGAGGCCTTGAAAATCGACGGAGAAATTTTTCCATTGATCAATTTTAATTTAAAGTATAAAGCAAACCAAAGATCATATAAACCAAGATGTAGCACCCAAATGATAACAACATAACACCACGAAAATAATAATAATAGCAACCTAGCTACTAAAAATTGCAAATTCTTTAATATTTTATGTCATCAATGAGCTACCATATATATGAATAAAATAAGAACAATAATGAATAATTAATGAAGCAAACAATAATAATACTAAAATATTGTAATGGATAATTAATGAAGCAAACAATAATAATACTAAAATACTGTAATGTCTTGTCTAATAAGGTATGAATATAATCTAAACAACAACAAAATATGTCATTAATAATACGAAAATGATTAAATTCACTACAAAACAAAACATAATTAGTGGAACAATTATGGAGGAAGAAAAATACATTAAAATAAAAGAAATGCATTAAAAAAAATANTCTGTTTACATCCCTACTCTATTCAATTAGGGCGAAATGCCATGATGACTCAAAAAATAAACAATTGATCCAATTTTAAAAGAATTTTAAGAAAATAGAAATTTTAAAGGAGTCGTCACCTAATTTTAGGAAAAACTAGGAAACCAATTAAATGATCTACGAAACCATTAGATTCTACGAAACCATTATACTCACAAATAATTAATATACCAAAGATCATAATATTACTGAAAAGTAAGAAACTAATAAAAGCAAAGAATCATAATGGTAAAAGAAAACAAACAGAGCTTCATTTGAGCATTTTTTTTTCAATAGCGAGATGGAATAGGTCACAATTCAGGCCAGATCTGGTTATTGGCACCGATTTTGGATTTTGAGAGTTTCATCGGGGTTCGCAGCTAGCAGCGATGTAGTTTATTGCTTGTTTTATTACTCCGGTTCATCGAAGCTAAGAGTTCCTCGCCGAAGTTCATGATGGAGCTGGTTGGATTTGGGGTATCGCTTGAGCTCTAGTTGAAACTCGTTGTTGGTTTCACGGAGGAAAGGAGAAGGGTATAGTTGTGTTGTTTTTCGCCGGAAAAGGGAGGGGGTTTTGGGTTGTTGTTCGATGTTGGAGTAGCAGCGGCATTGAGGTGGTTTTCGGTGGTGGTTTGGTGTTGTTGTTGTTGACTATTTGCTGGAAAACAGAGAGGGTTTTGGGGTTTGGCGGAGGAGTTGTTTCAAATGGGTTTTTTGGTGGTAATAGGGCTTGTGGGTGATTTTGGTTGCTGGAAAGGGAAAGGGGGTGAGCACCGGTGGTGGGTTGGCGTTTGGTCGGGGAAGATGGGGTTTTGTTCGAAGGTGATTTACTGGTTGTTTCCAGTGGTGGTGGGCCTATTGGTAGCTATTTTCAGGTTTAAGCTAGCCGGAAATGGAGTTTGGTTCTTGTGAGCTGCTGACCAACTGGGTTTCGTGGGAGATTTAGGGGTGACCGGTGGTGGTGGGTCGTGATGGAGCTGGTGGTTTCGAATAGGAGGTTTCAGGTAGGGTTTTGGGTCTGTTTGCCGTTGCTTTTCAGTGGGTTTTTAGGGTGGTGTTCTGGTGGAGAAGAGGAGAGTAACAGGTGGTTTGGATTGCTACTTTGAGTTGGGTGGTGACTACAGCTCAAGGAAGATAAATTGGGATATTTCACACATTTGGAATTCTTCCTTTCAATCTAAAAAAATACTCACCACCACCTCATTTTTTAACTTAATCAAAACATATATAGGAAAATAATTTTACAATGGGATCAAATTGTGGATTTAAATAAAATATTTGTATATATTATTATTATCCTAATTTAATAATATTTCTAGACTGTGCTAAAAACGCCAAAAATTGATATTAATAAAAGTAATGAATAAAAATGAATATTAAAAAATGTAATGAACGTAACCCATGACGTGTAAAACAATGCAATTTAACAGAAATATGATTTAATCAAAATGAACAAATATTTGAACGTATTCAACAGGCTGTGACAAAAAGTAATGTAATTAAAATTAATTGATAAAAATCTAAAATTTTTGATAATTAAAGATAAATATCGATAAACTTATTTAAAATTATAAAAAAAATTGTATTTTGAACTATTGAATAAAATAAAACTTAAAAGTTAAAAATTTTGAAAATGTTAAGTCAAAATTAGGTGTCAACACGATGCACTAAGCACCTACTATGTGCGGGGTCCAAAGAAGAGCTAGACCACAAGGGTCTATTCTACACAATCTTACCTGCATTTCTGCAAGAGGTTGTTTTCACAGTTTGATACACCAAGGCTCCACTTCCCCACGACTAGTCAAATACAAACTCAAATCGAGAATAACCAACCACATATTTCATTTTATTGCACTGTAATTCAAGGTTTCTCTTACAAGAAATTATTAGGTACAACAGAACTATATTGGCAGTTCAATGTGTGATGTAACTTGCCATACTATCAGCCTGTAAAGTTTTATTACCTATAACATTTTCATAAACCAATAAATTTCTGCAACAATTTATGTAGGCGTTAAGCGGAGTAGAATCAATGATGATCATTTTGTAGATACGAATGCCTTTGACAGAAAGACTTGAGCCTTCCTAGTGCTTCTTCAAGAGAAACTGGATCCGCGGCAAAGGTTATTCTAATCCAGTTCTTCAAACCCACAGCAAGTCCTGCAAACATTTCGTTCAGATGAAATCACCTCGTTATAAATGCTTATTCGTTCATATTTCCAAACAATTGTTTCTTGAAATATATAAGACTTCCTCTTTCTGTTCTCATATGTTGCTCAGACTCTTCAAAAATTACCATCTGATGTGTGTCGGATCCAACATGGTGTAGCAGCATTTTTGGATAGTCCGAGCAACATAGCTGATCTCCTTATAGTCTTAAGTTTTTTGTTTTTTTTCCGCCCCTTCCACCTTTTTGCTCCTTTGGTGACTTGAACTCACAACCTTATGCTTACCATTTGAGAAACTCCCTCTTGTCTATGTCTAAGTTGTGGTCTTACTTTTCTAAAGGATCGTTGTTTTAACGCGATTGTTAGTTGACTAGTTCTTACCTGGAAGGAGTACAACGGATTCCTCTTTCGCCAGTTTGAAACAGAAGTCAATATCATCGCTTATGTCTACCATAAGTGGTAGATGCAGCTTCACCTGCATACATTAGAGAAATCATTTTAAAATCGAAAAGCATATCCCCGATGAATTTATTGGTTTTCGATTTCTCTCAGTGCTTACCATTACGGCCATTGATCCTTCTGGTTTATACGGACAGCTAATACAAGGAATCTCCTTTATCTTTTCGCAACAAATGTCTGCAGTCCACTTCAACAAGTTAACGGTCTTCCTGAAGAAAACGTCTTCAGTTTGCTGAATAATGCGAGGGACAGCCGCCTACACAACATGAGATTCAATTGCATGACTTGCCTAAAACTCAGAAATGTTGCAGTACTTATTGTATTTACGACTGATCATATCGTAAACTGCAATTCTAAGACGCTTAATCATATACATTCGACAAAGAATATGAGGGATAAAATGCAAACCTGTATAAAGGTAGCTGGACCTCCGCAAATGTCACAATACTTCTTAATACGTTCAACAAACTGAAAACAATTTCATCCATAAGTCGGTACAGAGAGAACAAAAACAGAGATTTTAAGTCTTAAAAGGAGTTAATTCATCTCTAAGTACTTGGTCATGTCGCGTTTAGTACAAACCTTTGGAGTTTTTAAGGTGCCATTAGGATCATTTGTGACAAGCCAACCTAGGCGCCAGCCAGGGACTAACCATCGCTTAGACAAAGAACCGAGAGTAAGCACAGGAGCAATGTCTCCGAAAATTCCCATTGGTACAAAGGGGTTAGCCCCAAAAGCAAGATGACCATATACTTCATCCGCAATCACTATGGTCCTAAGCTTCTTAGCAGTTTCCGTGATCTGATTTAAACATACAAAACAAATTCTCAAAACTAATACAGAATGTTAAAAGGAAAAACAACAGTTGGATTAGTCGAGGTGTACACAATCTGGCCCAGACACCACGGTTATAAGAAAATAGAGAGACAGTAAAAGTTATGTGGAAAAAGAGCAGTAAGAACAACCTCTTGAAGATGCTGGTAACTATAAACATTTCCACAAGGATTCCCAGGATTTATAACAACTATTCCGATCGTGTTATGATCTGCTAGAGCTTCAACAGCATTGAGATCAACCTCCCAACCTTTGTCTGGAATGAGATCAAAGTATCGAACTTCGATGTGTCTAAATGCAGCACAAAGTGCATAAATTGGGAAACCAGGCCTCGGTAGCAATATGTTAGAACCAGGACGAGCCAGAATCGACAATGCTAATTCAATGGCTTGGGTGCAACCAGCTGTGATATAAACATCATCTGCACATAACTTTTCTGGGAGCTCACGCGACAAATAATCTGCAATCGCCCTGTTCGATCAAAAAATATGCAATAACAAATTAAAACAAAGTAACCAACTAGTAAAACATTGAGGGTACATTTAAGCTGACTGAACACCATAATTACAACAACATAGCCCGTGTAATCCCAATCATGGGGTTCAGGGGATGACAGAGTAGTGTATACACCGACCTTACCCCTATCCCGTAGAGATACAGAGACTATTTTCGACAAACCATCAGGTTAAATAAACCATTTCCAAATATTTTGAATAAGAGAATACATAAATGAGAACACCAACAACAACAAAATAATCCAAAATACAAAGTAGTACACAACATAAAAAAAAAAAAACAGTAACTGAACACCACTATTATTAAATAAAAATGGGAAAATTGAGTTGCGTGTAAGCTGGTCGAGGCACCACCAGTGTAAACCCACAAGTGGGGGTGGGCAAAGTAAAATATACCTCTCTACGAGAAGTTATTTCCGATAGACCTCAGTTTAAATAAAGCATTTCCAAACAGTTTGAAAAAGGAAATACATAAATAATAGCAGTAACATCAAAAAAAAGAAAACGTAACAACAATGAAATAATGCAATAACCGAAACACTACTATTATTAAAAAAAAGAAAAAAGTGAAGGGGTGGGGGTGGGGGGTTGGAGGGGAATTGAAGTGCATGTAAGTACAACTACAGCAATAACATAATATTCAGTATAATTCCACACACAGAACAGTAACAACAACGAAATAATACGATAATTGAAAGAGAGAGTTGAGGGTACATTACTTTCTTGTTTGAGGAAGCCCCACAGTAGGTGAATAACCATTGAATTTGTGAGAAGTAAGAGATTCAATAACAGCATCATGTGCAACATCAGGTGAATGAAAACAAGAATATAATGTTGGGTCACCCATTCCTAATGATATAACTTTCTTGATATCTGTTGCCTCTGTATTTGCNNTATTTCCGATAGACCTCAGTTTAAATAAAGCATTTCCAAACAGTTTGAAAAAAGGAAATACATAAATAATAGCAGTGACATCAAAAAAAAGAAAACATAACAACAATGAAATAATGCAATAACCGAAACACTACTATTATTAAAAAAAAAAAGAAAAAAGTGAAGCCGTGGGGGTGGGGGTTGGAGGGGAATTGAGGTGCATGTAAGTACAACTACAGCAATAACGTATTCAGTATAATTCCACAGACAGAACAGTAACAACAACGAAATAATATGATAATTGAAAGAGAGAGTTGAGGGTACATTACTTTCTTGTTTGAGGAAGCCCCACAGTAGGTGAATAACCATTGAATTTGTGAGAAGTAAGAGATTCAATAACAGCATCATGTGCAACATCAGGTGAATGAAAACAAGAATATAATGTTGGGTCACCCATTCCTAATGATATAACTTTCTTGATATCTGTTGCCTCTGTATTTGCCATTAACAATCCAAGAATCCCTTTGATTGTGATGTTGTTTGGGGTTTCAATTTCAATTTGATTGTTAACTCCGCCACCCAAATTGCCTTCCATTTTTAGTTACTACTCTGAAAATTACAAGAGAGAAAAATGACAAAGCAAGAAAGTTCACTTTTATTTGCTTTGTAGTTTGTATTAAGACCACTCATTTTTTACTTATTATATAGAGGTTCAAGATCCACCTTTTTTTTTACTTGTTTGAGGATTCGAATCTCACTATCTTCATTTAATTATTAGATATTCAAAGTTTGGTGGTTTTATTAGTTTAGATTCACATGCCATGGATTTGTTATGAGATGAAGAGAGCTTCCTACTATCAATTGGAGCAGCTCTAAGATTTGAATTTTATGAGTTTGAGTTCAGACTTAATTAATTCAAGATTTAAATTTATGAGTTCGAGTTCAGAATTAGTTGATGCTTTATGAGTTTGAGTTTGGAATTAGTCATTCAAGATTTGAATTTTATGAGTTCGAGTTCAAAATTAATTGATTTAAGATTCGAATTTTATGAGCTCAAGTTCAGAATTAGCTAATTCAATTAATATGGGTTTAGGTTCATTACGGGGTAAGAAACTTACTAGTCTAATTAATTTAAATTCATGTCAAGTACATTTATTGTGAGGTGAAGTGCTCTGTGCTAATAGGAGTGGATTCAAGATTTAAACTTTATGACTTCGAGTTCAGAATAAGTTGATCCAAGATTTATATTTTATGAGTTCAAGTTCAGAATTAGTTGATCCAAGATTTAAACTATATGGGTTCGAGTACTGAATTAGTTGATTCAACTAATCTGAGTTTAGGTTCATTCCAAATTAGAAACTTACTGGTCTAATTAATTTAAATTCACGCTACATGAATTTATTATGAAATGAAGAGCTCCCAAATCATAGAAATGAATTTGAGATATGAACTTTATGAATTCGAGTTTAAAATTAATTGATTCAAAATTTAAATTTTACAAAATTAGTTGATCGATTAATTTGAACTTAGGTTCATTCCATATTAGAATCTATAAGTCTAACTAATTTAAATTTACATTATATAGGCTCGTTATGGGATAAAGAACTTTTAAGATAAATTTAAGATTTAAGTTTTATAAGTTCGAGTTGGAATTCAATAATCCAATTCTTATAGGTTCATGTCCTTTTTCTTTCATCAGTATTAATTAGTATGGGTTCATGTCCTTTTGCCCTACCTATTAATTAGCAATATGTTCATGTACTCTAATCATTAGTATTTGAAGCTTATTGATATGATTAAATTAGATTATATTATTTTTTTTTAATATATGGCGTTTGTAGTGTGTTAGTTTAATTAATTTAAATTTGTGTTATATAGACTTATTTGAAATTAAGTTCTTCCTATTAATAGATGACAGATTTGAGATTTGATTTAATGAATTCGAATTTTATATTAGTAATTCACGAATCCAAATAACTTAAATTCATGTTATATGAATTCATTATAAGATAAAGAGCTCCCTATTATTAGGGATAAACAAAATTTAAATTATGTGGGTTCAAATTTGAAATTAACTATGTGCGCAAATCCGTCAATCATTCATAGTAGAAGCTTATTGGTCTAACTAATCTGAATTCACACTATGTAGAATGTAGAGTCATTATAGTCTGATCATTATCAAAATTTTACGCATAGCAAAAATTTAATGCACCAGACTGACGCGAGATCGGTATTCTTACCGGGTATGGGGACCCACCCAGTAGTAGGAAACTGTCCATATGCTTTGATGTTGTGTGGTTATAAGTTCCCCACGCGCCAAGATGAGAGATATATATTTTCTCCACGGTGTTGAAAATAATTTAATTTTTTTCAAAAAAAACTTTGGAGAAAAAAAAAAAACCAAACATTTTCAAAAAAAAAAAAAAAGTTCTGCAAAAACTAGAACTGAGACAAATACCCAAAAAAAAATGTTAGTTTCTAAAATGTTGGAAGCAAAATTTCATAGAAAAAATTATTTATAAAAATTTTGAAACAATATTTTGAAATACAAAATGTTTTTTTCTTGATGTGAGATACCACATGAACACCTAGAGGTGATTATAAGCGGCACATTTTATGGTGTGTTGTGTAGTAGTGGGATTGCTCCACTTTTAATTAAAAATCTCGAGTTTGAGTCCTAAGTATAAAGAAAATTTTGTTGGGAGCGTCACCTTCTAACAAGCCCTGTAGTGCGCGATTTTAAATTTAGTCGATGCTTTAATGCGGAGAACAGACACCAAATGAAAAATTGGAAGAAAAAAGGCACATTTTTCGAACATATACAATGATATATTGAATTGACAAATTTAAATTATCAAACAAATTTTGCAAAAATGATTAATCTAAATAACGATCCACGCACTCACTTAAATTGGGGTAGCAAGGACTATTTTTGGAATTATTAGTTAATTAATAATTAATTTTATTTCTCTTTTGAGCTTCTTAATTACTCTCTCTATTCAATAATAGTTGTTCACTATCCTATTTTAGAATGTCTCAAAATGTCCCTAATTACTTGTCCAATTTTCCTTTTTTTACTGTTCATTTTGACAAATTAAGCAAAGACAAATTTTTTTTTACCTATTATACCCTTAATTAATTTAAAAAAAAGGTAAAACTTCTTGAAAATCTTAAATTTTTAGTTCATCCACTTTATAATTAATAGGGTTAAAATGATAAATTAACTATGTCGTTCATTGTTTTTTTAATAGGTGTGTCAATTCAAAAATGGATAAGTAATTAGGGATGGAGGGAATACTGATTAGCACCAATTATTGCTTATTAGTTAATTTTCTTTTGTTTATCTTTTTTGCTTCTTACTTAATCAATGATATTGCTTTATTAGCTAATCTTCTTCACGCAAATATATTATATATTAGGAAAAATTACTGAAATACACGTCTTATGTTTTCTTTATTTTCAATATTTCCTTCTATTTTTAAAAACCTTTAAAATTCCTTATTTCTTTAATGTATCCGAGCTACATATTAATGTATCCGAGCCAGTATTTAATGTATCCGAGCTACATATTATGTATCCGGTTTATTTTATAATGTATCTGAGCTAGTTTTTAATGTATCCAATCTACATATTATGTATCCGAGTTAGTTTTTTAATGTATCTGAGCTACATATTATGTATCTGGTTTATGTTATAATGTATCCGAGATACTCTTTAATGCATCCGAGCTTACATATTATGTATCCGATTTGTGTTACTTTTTAAGGGATTAATGTAATTACAAACTAAAGAGGGATATATTGTAATTTCATATTAAAACTATGTGATTCCTAAAATTTATACATATATATTATTGTAGATAAAATAATTTGTTACCTATATATATATATAATTTATTTTAGATTAAAAATTTAAAATATATAAAAACTTAAAATTTACAATGTTAATAATATTTGTAAGTATTCATTTCACACTTAATGAGATGATTTACTATTATGCAAATACAAATATATAACTTATTTTAATTAAAAATTTAAAATTATTTAACCAAAAATTCTTGCCACTAGTGTGTGTATATATATATATATATATTTAAAAATAATAATTAGAAGATTGTCTGTCAATTCACGTGTCCATAACTCCATATAACCAACCATATATTAAGTGATACGCGATCCAAAATTCGATGTAATATTTAAACATATAATATGCGTCTAGTTAATTATATAACATTACATGTTTCACGTTGAATTGTTAGCAATGATTAAATCAAAAGCTCTATATAGTTAGATCTTCACGTGAAACTGAAGGGTGAAAGCGCGTTTAATTTAGATCTTTAGAAGTTAAAACTAAAAATATCAAAAAAGTTATTAGTTATCACAAGATAACAGTTCACTATAACAATCATATTTTTTATGTAAACTTTATCTTTTATATTATATGTTCTTTATAACTATGCTTTGCTATATAGTAATCAAAAGAAAAAAAATGGATGTACATCCCCATTTTAAATAAAAAATTTCATTAGATTTTATTGAGATGAAATTTTTAATTTAAGCTAACTTTTTAAGAAATAAAAAGGTCCCTATTTTAACTATTTTATTGATCCATGCAGTCCAATAAAATTAATAATGTTATATAATATAATTAAATAAAATTTAATAGCCATTAGTAAAACATATTAAAATAAAGTGCTAATAAATACAAAAACAAACAAGTCTGTTAGTTAGCTGTGTATATTATGATGATGAAATTAGCTTATAATTAGGTAATTATTAATCTATGCCAACCTTTGAACATTAGTGAGACAATAATGAAAAATTCCAATATTTCTTAATTATATGAGAAAAATTAGAGTAGCAAATTATGTCTTTATATTATAGACTTCAAGAAGTTGAAATTATCATAAAAGAACTTAAATGTTATCAAGGTTATTAATTTTATGTTAAATATTATTTTAAATGTATCTAAAATAAAAGGATCTTGGTATATGTATATTATAACTCATGTATAATTTTAGTGGGACACTTATAAAATGGTTTAAATGAACATTTTTTTTTTATTTCTTAAAAAAATAGTTTAAGATAAAAAAAATCCCGTCAACAAAATTTAATGATCAAAGAGGAAAAAGAGTTGCAGATTCACGTTTCGGCCATCTTCAATTCTTGGTAGGCATACATTAATTACATTATATAAAAATAAGGATAGTTGCTGGCATATTACATTATAATAATGTTGGATTGGTACAGTGCTAGGCTGCTAGCACTATGGTTATTATTATTGATTATTATCAAATTTGTTGATTATTAAGATGTGATGATTGGCAACGAAATCAATATAGTATCATTTTAGAGGGTTATTGGGATTAAGATGTTAGGAGTTTATATATATATATGTGTGTGTTTTCAATACATACATGCATTCTGGTACAAATATATGTATATGTTATTTATGTATGTTTATGAAATAGAGGGTATTGGTTAAATTATTATGGTTGGCGGATGAACGGTACTAGGATATAAGATATGTCTATCTGCTGGTTAATATTTTTAATTCATTAAGAGTTACATGGGATAATGAGGTGAATTGCTGTATGTTTGTTAAAAGGAAAAATTATAGAAATCTCACATTTTAGTTTACTTATTACCATTATCCCCTGTAAGTTTTATAAATTTCCAAAATCCCTCATTTTCGCGCATCAGATTAGTGTATCTCGCGTATCAGATTAGTGTATCATGTATAAAATGTACAACAAATTAGTGTATCATGTATAAAATGTAATGTATCTTACTTAACGATTAATGTACCTCGCGCATCATATTAATGTATCAGCGCTTATATTATTGTATCTGTTTGCGGGATTTCTGTAATTATAAACTTTTTAAGAAATAAATTATAATTTTACCTTAAAAGTATGTGATTTCTGTAATTTACCCTTATTAAAATGGGTTGTGAGTTTGTTTTGGAAATTAATAGGAATGGTGGGCCAATCATTGGTTGGAATAAAAGGATGTCAAAGGAAAAAGTTATTGTTCCTAAAGCAATTCAGTTTAAATTTTATATTTTGGTTATTATATTTATTATAATTCTAGTTTTGATAGGTTGGTATGTGTAATTAAATATTATATGTATGGTACTAAGTGAACACCATTCGAATTATGAAATTGGAAAGGAAATAATTGGAATTTAATCCTAGACTTGAAACTTGGAAAACTATGATAGTGAAATGTTAATTGGCATCAAGAGTTACGAACTTGATTATAAAGTTTAGCGAATTTTTAGGTCAAGGCTAAACACATAATAATGTGAGTGTTGTTAGTTTCGAAATCTTATTGTGAATATGTACTTGAATAGATTGCATTGATTTGGAAGCTCAACGAAAAGGGAAAGCTAAGTCTCAGAGTGATTGCTCAGTTATTTGAGGCAAGTGGATTTCTAAACCCTAGTTAAGTGTGTGGAATTCGTGTATTTCCTTGTAATATTTGTTTTGGAGTAATGGAAATTGGTGGAGGGATTGACTTGTCCATGTTGAATAATTCTAATGATGGAAAAAGGGTAATAAAAAGGTAATGTGATAAATTGTTGGTGTGTGATGTTTGAGAATGATTTGAAGGCCTATTGTTTAATTGTTGATGTTGTATCACAGTTGTATTGTTGCTAGCCTTCAAAGGCGGGCGGAACTTCACTTTTTTTTGCGAATTGTGCATTGTTATTAAAATGGTCATTTCCTCTTTATTTTGTGAACATGTCATTTGCATTGGTTCTGAGACATGGTTGTGATAAGTGTTATGTGATAAGAGGATGTACCATTTCGAAGGACGTATAGTGTGCCGCGATGGATACTATATTTCGAGGGACGTATCGCACGCCGCGATGGATACTATATATCAAGGGTCGTATCGCACGCTGCAATGGATGCATGGACAAATATGTCCCCCATGGGTCCCAAACTGAGAGATATCGGGTGTGTATCGTTAGGTCAGACAAGCACCACTATACTTGACATTGCATTTTATTGCATTACATATTTTTATCATTGATGAACTTGATCTTGTGTGTTGCTGATCTTGTGAGTGCCTTTCTGTGAAACTTGTGATTGATGAATATTGAGTTGTTATTGAGAATATGTAATATGTTAGAGTGTTGTTATTGAGTTGTGTGCTTTGTAAACTATGAATTGTTAGGTTGGGCTGGTTTTATGCAGGCTGTAGTTGTGAAGGTTCGGATAGGGTGTAAGGAGTACCCGTATTCTGTTCTCTTAGCTTGTGTTTAGAGGTTTGCTTGTTGAGTACCGTGTGGTTTGGTACTCTCCCCTTGCTTCTACATTTTTGTAGGTTACGGTCCCGGATCTTCGTGATACCTTCTATTCCCTTCGTTTTCGAAGCTTTCTGTGGAGATTTGTGAGGTAGTTGTTTGTCATCTCAGTGGACCTTCTTACTAATGTTTATGATTCTGTTTTTACTTGAAAGACAACGTCATTTGAGACTTGCGTATTTTATTTCAATTCTAGTATTTACATTAGAGATTTGTGCACGTGACAACCAGGTTTTGGGAATCAAATTAAGTCGACATGTTATTCGTATTAATAATTGTTATTGGACTTTTGTTTTATTTCCGCACTTTATCGATATGATTGGATTTTAGGATGACTTGTCTTGGTGGGATAAGACAAGTGCCATCACATCCATTTTTGGATTGTGACAGTTACTTTCAGATGTGATGATTTAAAGTTAGATCTGGGACCGAAGTTTAATTACTATCAGAGCTAACTTCGGCCCCAGATCTAAAATTAGGCTTTAGAAATTTAAATGAAAATTTCAAATTTAGTTATGATAGAGCTAACTTTCGCTCAAGATCTAATATTAGGCTTTAGAAGTTAAAATGAAATAACCAAACTTAGCTATGTGAGAGTTAATTTCCGCTCAAGGTCTAAAATTAGACTTCAGAAATTAAAATGAAATAACCAAACTAAGCTATGCGAGAGCTAACTTTCGCCGCGGGTCTAAAGTTAGGCTGTAGAAGTTCAAATGAAACTATCAACTTTAAGAGTCTGTTTGGATTGTCTTTTATTTTTTACTTATAAGTTGAAATTCATAAGTTAGAAATTCTAATTTATGACTTTTGATTTATTTTTGTCATTGTAGCTTAAAACTAAGTGTTTATAAACACTTTTAATTTTACTCAAACACTTGAAAAGTGTTTTAAAACTATTTTAACTTAAAAACACTTAAGATGAGTTAATCTAAACAAGATGTCAAAGTTAACTTCTACCCTAGGTCTAAAGTAAGCCTTTAGAAGTTCAGATGAAATTCTCATTTATTCTAATCTTAGTATATAGAGTTATTTGATACTTGTTATAAGTAGAAGGTGATAAGTATCTCGTGAAATTAGTTGAGATGCATGCAAATTGGTTCATACATCACCATTATAAATTTTTCATTTAGAAAGTCACGTGGATGTAGAAGATCCATAGGTCGTGAACTTCTTTTACTAGAAAAGAAGCAATAAAGCTATCAAGGATATACGCATCGGTTTACTCTATGCCGACAAAATAATAATGTAAGCTTATCCGTCATGATTGAATGTAAAGCGTCTATAGGTGTTTTTTTAAGTCCACAGTCAAATCCCAGGGCTCGACTCTGCACTAGAGTAGTAGTTATCACATGGGCCTTTTTCTGGGCTTGAAAATCATAGTGTTGTTTCCAGCCCATTCTTTTGTAAGAATAAGATTTAAATATATTTCTTCTGATAAATAAATTGAAGAACTAATCATTACAACAAAATTATCAATTTAACCATATCATAAGAGTTTAATTCTATATGATTTTTTATTTCATCAAGTTAGATAATTATAATTAATTTAACACGATGACACATAATTTTTTACAATGTCAATATACCTGACTTAAATTTTTTAATACTCCCTCCGTTCCATTTTATGTGGCAACATTTGACCGGGCACGGAGTTTAAGAAATAAAAGAAGACTTTGAAATGTTTACTAAATTGCCCTTTAAAAAGTAGACTCTTTTTTCTCTCTCCTCATAAATGTATTGGAGTATTATTTTAAGATTAAGTGGGACCAACAAGGATAAAAGAGGAATTGTACCTTTATAAAGTTACCTTATAAGGAAATGTGACATTCTTTTTGGGACTGACCAAAAAGGAAATAGTGCCACATAAAATGGAACGGAGGGAGTAATTACTAATTTCAATATCTTTTTCCGACACTAAAAAAATAACAAACGATATTATTTCTTTTTTTTTCGTACGTAAGCATATATTATTCTTCAAATATTTACTTTATTATTTCACAAAACAACATTCTTTTTGGAGGAAAACATACCTGTAAATTGTTTCTCTCTAGCTGTATGGAGAACTCTATCACGAAATTCTTTTAAATTATCGACGTATAGAAGTTAATCAAACTTTATAATAAAGTGATATTTTTGTGAAAAGTTGGTGTTGCAATGCGTAATATTTATTTATATAGGAGATGGAATAATGGTAAGTCTTCAAAGTTTTTGGATAAACAGATACAAACAAATTAGTGTCAAGATGAGGATAAGAAGTTTCAAGATAACAAAATGAGTTGGAAAATTTGAAGATGACAAGTTATTAGAAGATAGATAGCAAAATGAGTTTGGAAATAATGATAAGGTTAAACTTTTGTTGCTATATGATCAAGAGATTATGAGTATAACGAGAAATAAGATTGAATATAATATATTACTAAATAATAAAAGAAATTCGACGAAATAATGACAGATTTTTTAAAAAAAATTAACGACGTTTGTTAGGTTATTTTTAGCACAAAATATGTGAAAACTATAAAGAACTATATTTTATAAGAAAATTGACGGAGTCAGTTGTCGTTTCAACATTTTTTATCAACATTTTTTAAAAGAAAAAATGGTCAAATGTCCTCCTAATCTATATTCGGATTTTCAATTACACACTTTGATTTCACGGAAATCCTATTACCCATCTGAACTGTTTAAAATTGAAATTTATATCCTTAAAAAGCCACAATCACATTTATGTTGACAGCTGAAATGCACACGTTTGATATGCGGATATTTTTTTTTTTATTTTATTTTATTTTTTTCCTTTTTAATTTATTATTCTAAAGTTGTGTTGAAGGTCAAAAGTTCAAAAATTGTAGATGTGTTTCTTGGATCTTCATATATTGAAACTTTTTTATTATAATGTTGGTTGCAAATTGTTTGAAGCTGAAAATATTAGGTTAGTTGAGTTCATAGCTGAAATGTTTGGATCTGAAGAATGTCGGACCTCTATGAAAATTGATGAGCATTCATATGAATTTTTTGAATCTATATTTTTAAATTAGGAGAAGAAGCTGAGTTCGTCGATGGTTCGAAGAATTCTCTATGGCTGAAAATCGAACTTAAAGATTGAAACTTTGAAGCACAACTTGAAATCACCATTAAAATTAGTTTAAAAGCTTGAGTTCTAATTTTGACTTGTCACAAATGAGCTCCGTTTTGGATGGGTAAAATCAAAAAAATAAAAATGTTGAGAGAAGCTTATATCTAAAATTTGATGCAATTTCAAAATGGTGAGAGGTGGTGTAATTTGATGTCTGTCATTGATCTCTACAAAGTTATTATGGAGAAGAAAGCAAATAATTAGAAGTAGAAACAAATAAGAAAAGAAAGGAAAAAAGATTAAAATGCATATATTTATGAAAAAAATATTAAAAGTAAAATTTTAATATTTATTTTTGATCTTCACTCTCTCAAAGAGAGTACAATAAACTCGCTTTGCCATGTAGGTATTTAATGTGGTAATAATTTCAATTTTAAATAGTTTAGGAGGGTAATAGAACTCCCGTGAAATTAAAATGTGTAGTTGAAAATCTGTATATATAATAGGGGGCATTTGACCATTTTCTCTTTTTTTAAAAAAAAAAAAAAACTAATAGAAAAGTTAATTATGATACATACTTCTATCGCCTACTAGTTAAACGTTAATATCAAAATTAAAATGAATGTAACAAAAGAGAAGGCATGAATGGTCAATAATTTTAATTAGGGAAAAAGGACAACTATACCCCCGACTTATCGTAAATGGTATGCAGATACCCTTCATCATACTTTTGGGACATTGGTGCTCATGCCGTCCAAAAACTAGAGCATATATACCCTTTATACTAACGGACATACACGTGTCATAATTTTATCCGTCGATTAAATATCGAATCGATGGATAAGATTACACCACGTGTCCCCATTTAGTCTTTCGTAAAAAAACTTGTTTTAAAAAATTGCTAAAACACTAATTGATACTTATACACTCTTATTATTCCAAGTGATGGAACAATTTAAATGTTAAAATATAAAAAATTCCCAACTTTATCCGAGTCAAGACTTTGAACTAAATGATTAGCTCAAACTCATAAACGTGGATTCAAAGTTAGTTACTAACTTTGAAAGAATATCAATAATTCTCAGTTAGTCTTAGAGCTTAAATTTGCCTTAACTAAAAAAGGTTTTGAAAATTGAATACTTAAAAGTAAATAAGTAATGAAATAGAAATCTCCCCAAGGATTCATCTAAATTAATAAAAAAAAGTTAGAGTCAAATAAGAAATAATCAAATACAATAATAAAGGGAGGAAAATCTCAAATTGGGCTTTTGCCAAATTCGAAATTGTTGGGCTTATCAGGCCCAAACTTGAACCTGTTCTAAAAGACTAAGAGCCCGTTTGGATTGACTTAAAAAAAGTAACTTTTAAAAAGTAACTTTTTAAAGTGCTGGAACTTATTTTTAAAAGGCAGAATGGTCTGGTGGACCCTTGTACTTGTATCTATTTGTATTGTGAACCCTTATACTTATCCTTTTGTCATCTGGACCCCTGAACCCATCCAAACTCAACATTTTAAACACTTTTTTTGATGTGGTATGGAGCGTGTTTCACAAACACGTACACGTTGGCCAAAAAGAAAAAAAAATAATCCACGTATGATATTATATTCCACGTGGCAAATGACTCACCTTAAACTAAGAATAGTCCTAACTCCGGCGAAATTTTTCAAACCTTCGCGACTTTTACACTTCTCCTCTTCTCCTCTTCTCTTCTCCTCTCCGCGACGTTCATCTGTGATTTTCCTCCAAACCTTCGCTCAGTTGAAGCTCAGTTCCACTCCGATTTTCGTTGTAAGTTCTTGCCTTTTGCGTTAGTTCTGATCTTTTTCATTTTCTCGCGCGTATCTGTTTGATTTTAGGGTCGATTGTCATTCGATTTTCTGAAATTTTTTGGGGATTTTACTTTGGTTTAGATGTAATATTAGTGTAATATGCTTTCTTAGTTGATGTATGACTTTGAGTGACTTCAATGGCATATTTCGTGAATTCGAGTAGATTCTAGGGTTTATTCGTAAAATCCCAATTTCAACTAAAATTAATATTTTATTTCTGGTCAATTGTCTTGGGTATTGATAGTGTTAGTTGAGCATTATTACATCAATTACAGTCATGGTAAGTTAATGGCTTTAACTGTTACAACAATTCATTATTTCCTTAAAAAAATTAGGGATTTTTGTGTTACAGTCATGGTAAGTTTATGGTTTAACTGTAGTTATTATTTTTGACTTTACAGGCATCGTAAGGTCATGGCTTTAACTATAGTGACACTTCAATTTCACTATGGGGGCTGTTTTGTATCTAATCCTACTTTAAGGTATGTCAATGGAATCAGTAGTGTTGAAAAGATTAATATAGATGTAG
>NC_064286.1:3014757-3057496 GCF_019186545.1 Solanum stenotomum
TGTGGGCAATTCGTTGATTAGTATGTATTCGATTTTCAAGATTACAGAGGATGCATACAAAGTGTTTGATAGAATAACTGAAAGAGATGTGTTCTCTTGGGCTAGTTGTTATGTGGGCATGCAAATAATGGTGAGATGTATCAAGCTTGTAAAATCTTTTATAAGATGCCAGTGCGAAATGATGTTTCTTGGACTGTTATTATATCTGGTTTTGCTAGAAATGGAAGGTATATGGATGAACTTTTCTATTTGAATGAAATGTTAGGCTCCGTTGTGGATAAGGTACTTAGGAAATTTTTAGAGGGAATTGGGTGGGTTATTGGGTTTATGGGGCGGGTTGTTAGTTTATGGGTTAAAAAAATGGTCAAGCGGGTAGTTGATTAGGATTAAGACACGTGTACAGAATGAGGGGTCCCTTTAGTGAGAGGGGCATGTGTGTACCGATAATTGAACGGCAGGGGCTTATGTGGATGCAAAGTATAACGGAGGGCATAAACGTACCATTTATCAAAGTTCGGGGGTAAATTCGTCTTTTATCCCATAATTTAAATATGAAACTAAAAAAAGAAGAAGGATAATTTAGGTATATTTCTGACACTTATCTTTTAATTAAAATAGATAACATCCCAATATATTCCTATTCCACTATGATAAATTATTATCCTTAGGTAACAAACAAATAAAGAATTGGGACATATGAGTTTTTTTTTTAGTTCTACCAAAAAAAATCCAGATTTTTATTCAATATTGTCCTATTTTTTTACTTTTTTTTTGTGTGTGTGAAGAGCATAACTCTTATCTTCTTCATCACCATTAACATAAACTCCCAAGAACTCAAAAATGCTGCAAACCAAATCCTTCCTCTCATCCAATTACTTCTTCCCTCTCACTTTTCCTCCCAACCCCATTACTTCTCTCACTCCATTTCACAATTTCCTTCAAAAATCCAACTCCACGCGCCGTTCTGTATCAGCCACTAAATCACACGCGCCGTCGTCGTTGCTAGCTGAAGCCCCAGATGAAACGGTTGTTTCCGGAGATGAAACGAACAACGCGCCACCGGAGGAAGGACCCATTGAGCTCCCTTCTTCAATAACGAATATTTTTGCTACCTCTGATGACCCTTCGCCGCTTCAAACCGCCACCAGTCTTCTCCTCACCGGAGCTATATCGGTTTTCCTCTTCCGCTCCCTCCGCCGCCGCGCTAAACGAGCCAAAGAACTGGTAAAAGCTCGTGTCTTTTTACTGTATATAGTGTGAATTTTGCTGACATGGTTCGAGCTATAAAAACAACCTCTTATAGAAATGCAGGTAAGATTGCGCAAAATCGACCATAGCGGAAAGGACACTTGTGGTCCTTTTTGTGTATGTGAATTTGAATGCATTTTGAAATACTCCCTTAGTTTTAATATATGCTACGGTACTTGATTGGGTACGAAGTTGAAAGAATGTAAAACATGCAATTATTTTAAGATATAGTAAAGTGTAGTTTTTTTTTGGAACGAACTGAAAAAGAAAAGTGTGTCATATAAAATGAGTTACTGGAGTATATTTATGTGTTTGTGGTCAAATTCGGAGGTAGAAGCCTAGATGTGGGTTCGGCAATAGCTTTTGCCCAAACAATGTATGTGTTATGATATTTATTGAATGTGTAGACGTGGTAAATTTAGAACACATTATCGGCATTTAAATTTGTCAGGCTGAAATCAACAACCCATTGAGTTGAAATCATGGCTCCGCCTCTATTTGTAGTCTGCATAAAAATATTACAAAATCCCATTTGAGAAAACAAAAGATGATTTGAATTCTCAAATAGTAATATGACAACAATATACCTAGTGTAATCGCTCAAAGTGGGGTTGAGGGAGGGTAGAGTGTACGAGAGGTTGTTTTCGATAGATCCTCCACTCAAGGAGTGGAAGAAGGTTATTGGAATGAAATTGGTTGTGCATGCTCTCATCCTCATGTTTTTTCACTATTCATTTTTAATTTCATTGAATATGGTTATGGAAGTATGAGTAAAAGCATATCACTTCTTAGCTGTGCAATTCTTGTTCAGTTGATTAGAAATGCATATGTACTCGACATGATATTTTTGGAGAGTCCGAACAACATAGACTGAAGGTAATTAAGGAACATACATGTTTATTTTGTGATAATAATGTGGGATTTCTTTTTGCTGGTATTAGAAACTTAGGTCAACGGGAGCGAAGAAAACGTTGAAGGAGGAGGCAGTGGAGAGTTTGAAAGCTATTACGCCAACGCCAATTGATGCCAAGACTCCACCTTCACCTGCTCAGGCACTCTTGGGAGGTTTAACAGCGGGTGTTATTGCACTTCTCCTTTACAAGTTCACCACTACCATCGAAGCTTCTCTGAACCGCCAAGCACTTTCAGATAGTTTCTCGGTTTGCATCTCATTTGCCTTTACATTTGCTGTTTCTTTTCTTCCATTTTTCCACTGTGATCCGTATCCGTTATAATGCATAACAAGTAGGGTAAACATTCAGACAACTTATTCAGAATGGGGAAAATGGGGTGAGAGGGAATAATCTATACTATGCTTTAGTAGAGAATTGATGGTAACTAGAATATAGCATACCATCAGTTGTTTACCTTTGGCAGAGTAGATTTTGCGACTGTGAACAGAACCTCTAGTGAAAGAATCTTGCCAATGTTCACTTTTCGGTGTCAGTTGTTTGGTTGATGTTAATGAAGAGGATTGGATCCTTCAGTTTCATACTTCTATTGGTTACCATTTGATAATCATTCTTTCTTTGTGTTTGCAACAGGTTCGCCAGATAACAATAACGATTAGGTAGTTTTTAATAGCTTCCCTTTACGCTAATGCATTACTTTACTGTTGAAAGATTATGAAACCTTCTTATTTTCAAACTGTTTGCAGAACTATAATAAATGGAATATGTTACCTTGCGACGTTTGTCTTTGGCATCAACTCTATCGGTTTGTTCCTTTATTCTGGTCAGCTTGCCTTGAACTCTATCATGGGTGATTCTGCTAGTGGAGAAACTAACAATAAAGGTGAAGCACAGTTGAGTTCAAAGGATTCAACACCAACACGTCCTGTAGATAGCACTGAAGGTAACAAAGATGATGGCAATAAAACTTCCGAGGATACAAAATAGTGAAAGAACGTGACTTAGAAATGAACACCAGGTTTAGTACACTATTATTCCGTTAATTTTTTGCAATTTGTAGACTATTATCCTTCCACTGCAGAATTAATCATGTAAAATTGCCACCCAAGAGCCAATACGGCCCTTTTGAAATGGTGGAAATTAATAGGTTGAAGGGGAGCCTTGGTAGAACTGGTAATTTTGTTGCCATGTGACTAGGAGGTCACGGGTACGACCTGTGGAAACAGCCTCTCGTAGAAATGCAGGGTGAGGCTGTGTACAATAGATCCTTATGGTCCAGCCCTTACAGGGATGTGCACTGGACTGCCCTTTGGTAGCAATTAATAGGTTGTGAAGCCCGTTGCAGGTACTCTTGCAAGTGCTGCATGGTCGGCTAAAAAGAATACTATCAGCACTAATCCCACAAGTGGGGTCTGGGGAGGGTTGAGTCTACGCAGAGTCGCAGACCTTGCCCCTCGGCGTAGTGCCATATTCTGGAACATTAAATGGACCCGTTAGGCGCATAAGGTTTAAACATACTGCCACCACGGAAACAACAGCCTTTGCCAAGATATTCCTTCTTGCAGTAGAAACATGTTCTTGTGTGTGCAGGGGCGGGGGTCTGTATGAATATAGACATGTTTTCCTTGAAGTATGGCATAAATTAATTGCAGTATATGCAATTTTACTGTCAAAAGTTCTTGATTTACTATCAAGAACACAATTATTATAAGACAAATATGTCAGTTCTGATGAACAAAATTCCTTTTTGCAGCCAGACAGCGATAATAGCAGATAATAGCCAGTTTATGTGCAAGATCCCTGTAGGTGCACGAGGCAGTTCGGATCAGACTACATTAAGGCCAGCAGTGCTAACTCAGAGGTGTTAAATTGGTTAAGGCCCGAAGACCATATGTTCAATCTTTGATAGTGAAATGTAACGCAACAAGTGATGATGTTCCTCTTTTGAGTGAAGTCGAAATGATTGAACCAGTACATATATTCCTCAACCAGTTCATGAAGTTACACAGTGCGACGTATAAACACCAAACAGAAGTTGTATGAGCCACTTGAAATTTTGTTGATTCCAACATAATAGAGATATTGAAGAGTAGATAGTGAAGATCATAATGATCTTGTATGTTGTCCATTTGTACATTCTTTTAGTTGCAATGCTTGTGAAGTTCTCTTGTTAAGCAATGAAAGTTTTCACCTCTGAACAACGTTTTGATTGTTCTCATCTTTCCAAAAACTTCTTTATTATAGTTTTCACAATCAACGACCATGGTCTTCCGACACGGTCAGATTTAGAATTTGAACTTTATAGGTTTGAGCATGAAACTCTCTTACTATCCATTTGATTTACTAGGTTTAAATTCTATTATTTGTACTTGCTTAACGAATCTTTTAACATGTAAGCAAAGTATGGCAGAAAATGTTTTGAATTTTCTCATGTTCGATTGGTCAAAAATTTTGGAAAAACATTTCTTTTAGAAAAACATGCTCCTTAAAAATGAAGCAGGGGAAACAAGTTTCACAAGTAACGTTCAACATTGACTGTGTTCTCCTTGCCTTTTAAAAGACATCATCTTCCCCAGCCCCACCACTCTTACCTCTACTCTCAACTCCCAAAGTTTATGTCATCTGATGACGAGACAAGATAAGAATTAAGAGTTTCAAGTTAAAGGTGAAGATCTAAATATTCAACAAGACTATCACTGAACTATCGGAGCCACTAGTAAAGTCCTTGTGCTTTTAACAGCACAAGGGAAGGAGGGATGCGCGAGAATAAGTNCATAAAATATAAAATAAAATCAGCAGCTGTAGCATCGACACAAGTAAAATTCATGTTGTACAATTAGAATAACATCTGATGACGAGACAAGATAAGAATTAAGAGTTTCAAGTTCAAGGTTAAGATCTAAATATTCAACAAGACTATCACTGAACTATCAGAGCCACTAGTAAAGTCCTTGTGCTTTTAACAGCACAAGGGAAGGAGGGATGCGCGAGAATAAGTTTCTACCCGGCTCCTCCAACCCTGGGCTTCTCTTTCCCTAGGAATCCTAACTTGGTAACTTTGGCTACACTTGTAATGTTTATAACTTTTGGCGATAAGGATTTGCTTATACATGTGCATTGTCCTGATCAGTGGATGCTGCGGGGGCTCCAGCATCAACATGCTCCTCTGCCTTGGGATGCTCCTCTGATGCTTCTTCGACTGGAGTTGATGTTGAATCAGCTGGAGGCTCAAGAGTTGTTTCAGCAGGAGGCTCCTCTGATTCTTTGGCAGGCTTTGATGTTGTATCAGCCGGAGGTTCAGGAGTTGTTTCAGCAGGAGGCTCAAGAGTTGTTTCCTCTGAGGAAGTTGTTTCAGCAGGAGGCTCCTTTGGTGCTTCATCTGGGTTTGATGTTGAAGAAGCAGGAGGCTCCTTTGGTACTTCATCTGGGTTTGATGTTGAAGAAGCTGGAGGTTCAGGTGTTGTTTCAGCGGGAGCCTGCTCTGGTGCTTCATCTGGTTTCGATGTTGATGTAGCTGGAGGTTTAAGAGTTGTTTCAGCAAGTGGCTCCTCTGTTTGTTCAGCTGGCTTCGATGTAGAAGCAGACAGAGGCTTAGGAGTTGTTTCAGCAGGTAGCTCCTCTGTTGCTTCAGCTGGCATCAATGTAGAATCAGCCAAAGGCTTAGGAGTTGTTTCAGCAGGAGGCTGTTCTGGTGCTTCTGCTGGTGCTTTGTTTGTTATTTCTGCCAGAGGCGTCTCTCTTTTTTCTTCCTGAGGCGCCTCAGCTGTTTCAGCTACCGGCTTCTCCGCCATTTCTTCCATAAGCTTGGGTGTTGTTTCCGCCAAAGTATTTCCTGTTAGAGAATCAGTACTAGGTTTTTGCAGCATAGGAACCACATTGGGTTCTGGCTTGATGGTGTACTCCAGTGCAGGCTGCTTTTGTGTTGGTTCAGCTAGTTTCATCCTTGATTCGGTTTGGGCTTTCTGTGGTGTATCAGCTGGAGGGTAGACCTTCATAGTATTGCCTGTTGCAGGGTCATTACCTATTTTCTGCTGCTTCACAGATTCAGCATTTAGTTGCTGCAACCTATAATCAGTTTCAGGCCGACGACAAACCTTCCGCAGAGGAACAATTTCCTAGATAGGAAAAGACAAGTAGATTAAACTAACTGAAGACGATGTGATGTGTATACTTGACAATAAAAATGTTCAGTGTTCTAAGAAACACCATGGATGAAAACCAGATGTTTCAAACATAAATGACCAACATCGAAAGGTAGAGATGGTGTAACCCACTGCGCAGTACAAGTTGGTGAACTTACATGTGAGCAAGCATCAAGATTGTCAACCTAAAAGTTTTGAAGTCTCTTTATAAGTTCAAACTAATGGGGTCCTCTAGGTAGAAGAGGAGGATCCGAATATTGCTGCCTCTTAGAAGGCTCAGATATATTCTAAAATAACCAAGAATGGATAACAATGAAAAAAGTTTCAGCTAGCTGTTGGTACCATTAAGTTTGAAATGCTACCTGAATACACATGGCTGCAGTAGAATATAGTTCGCCTCCAAAATCATTAGGCTAAAAGCAGGGGAAATGCTAAATTTTCGTAAAAACTTCTAACATTTTTACATCACATAAAAAGATAATAACCAGTCAGTAAACAGCAGTTACCAAATTTACAAGGAACAGCCTTTTTTTTTAACGAGTAATCTGACTATTTGTGCTTATTCACAGCTAAAATTGTTTGTTCCTTGTAAACAATTGTTTCTTTGTTTGTTATAAGATGAGGACAATTTCATGTAAACAACAACAGACCCAGTGTAACCCCACAAGTGGGGTCTGGGGAAACATGAAAGTCAGAAATTTGAAATACACTCATGAAAATTGAGATGAAAGCAGAAAATTAGAAGGAAAAGGATATAACGAATACCTCAGACTGATCATGGTCGTAACGAACCAGAAACCGACAACGGCAACCTCTCACATCATGTCTGCGTCTTTGAGCATCTAGGACATGTGCATCATAGTACAGAGCCTGCTCTTTCCCTTCCTGAAAATTGTTAGAGCCTTAGCTAAATGATGACAATTTGGTATGTTTAGCTTTAACATTACCCATAATAAAATGCACCTGGAAGCAAAGAATCAGATCGCCAGGGAGAACTGCCACACATTCCGATGATTCACACGGCAGAGATCGCTGTCTTACATGCATACGTACATTTACCCATTCATCCTCCTCTGCTCCAAACCCCGCAAACCGAACCAAGACTTCCTGAAAACAGAAGTTTATCACCATTAAGAATGGAAAAAAAAAAGGAGATGAGGTAAAACAGACTGGACAAAGAAGATATGCACATGATAAATGAAACAACTTCATGGAGGTAGACTCTGGTTTTTGGAGCATATTCCTGGCTAAAACATAGTTTGTAGTATGAACCCTCAACATCAGATGAAAAGGTCATGTATGTTACAGCGGGCTGGAAAAGGAAACTAGAAAAGAGCCAATCATGGATTTCCTGATTTCTGAAATAATAAGAGGGCTAATATTGCCTTAACAATCAATGAACTAGAAAAGAGCCAATTATGTGCTTCCTGATTTCTGAAAAAATAAGAGGCTAATCTTGCCTTAACAATCAATGGCAAACTCCACGGGTAAAAAGAGAGAGCAAGAAGATGATTCTACACATCAATAGAAATTTAACTACCAAGCAGGCTAACAAATAATTTCTTTCATGAAACCTTAGATATGTAACTCTGAGAATTACCGGATCACCATTCTCCACAGATCTATGTGACAGGAAGCTTGATACGTCATACCTAAGAAAGAATAATATCATAAATTTATAATTACTAGCTATCGAGATAAAAAGAAGGTGGAGATTAAGCAAATGATAAAGCCAGGCATAAATGGATTGAACGACTTAAAAGACGAACCATGCACCATCTCTTGCAGATTTAGCTTCGAACTCCATTTGAGTGTTATCTGAAGCACTCCTGCCCACACTTTGCACTGCCACTAAAAAAAGTAGAATACTTGAAAGAAATATATTTAAAAGGATAAGTTCTTTTTAAGAGAGAAACACAAAATGAGCAAAAGGAACCTACAAATTTTGCAGTATATAATTGATTACAGTACTTGAAATTTAGCCATATTTCTTGTTCACCATTTAATCAACAAGGGTAGTGATTCAGCCACCATTTTCCATAATACCATTCCTTACTCGTCCTGAAACAGCCAAATCTAATCACCCATCTTCTGAAGATCAAAACCAGTGAACTCTATGTTTCCAAGCACCAATCTGCTCGTCTAAAAGACTAAAACCTCACATTGGCAGATCTAGCTATTTATTCTAATTTATTATCACCATTTTTGGAAATCTGAAACTTATTACAGAGAGAAAACTCAGCTAGCTAACAGTATTACGGCGGCTCACAGGTATCCTCCTCCAATTATTTCATTGTAAGTTGACATGAATTTACTGTAATAAAACCCAACTCAGGATCACTGCCACGTCATCGTTTTCAACAGTTACAATAATTCTGCAGATGTACAGAACTCCAAATCTGAAAGCACCATTTTCTCAGATAGCGGAAATTAATTCAAGATAAGGTGGATACCAAGAATCTCATGAAGTAGCTTATGCACTGGAATGCCTACACCATTCTTTTAGCACATTACACTATCAAAAGTATCAAAAAAGATTTACTAGCATTGAATACTTCTACACCCTCCAGCTCTAGTTAAGACTGATGAAATGAGCACACTTCCACATATGAGAAGGCCACAGAACAGGATAACCAGACACAAAGACACATTTGCTCAAAAAGTTCAGATATTTATCACATGACAAAGTATAGATTAGTGGAACAATGTGATCTTCCTTTTTTTGTGATAAGGTAATATTTTATTAGTGTTTTGGGGTAAGGAAACCCCATATGCAAGTAGTATTACCAAAAAGGTAATCTTTTTGGTTTGCAATGGCCTATGCCTCACACTGTCAGGGAAGTCTTTGTCTGCTGGAGCTCTTGGAAAGTTGGGAAGGCCATCAGAAGAACCTGGTCTGTGGTCCCTGCTTGTATTTTGTGGTGCTTATGGTTGGGAAGGAACCAAAGATGTTTTAATCGTATTTCAACTGCCAGTTCCAATATCAAGGCCAAATGCCTGATTACTCTCTTTAGTTGGATTAATCTTACCCCTGTATATAACCCAGACTCTTTTCTGGATTTTGTCAACTCTTTAGTTTTATGATAGGTTTTTGGATCTTGTTGGCTGTATAGTCTTATGATAGGTTTTTTGTATCTTTGTATGAGCTCATATTTCCTTGACTTTTGCAACTATGCATCTTCTTGATGCTTTTGTGAATAATAAACCACTTACTTTAACAAAAACTAGAGAACCTACATAACAGTAGAATGAGGTAATATGCAACTACAATAAATGATAAATCGTGATAGAAAGACATAAGTTGGAAGTTGGAACCCATCAGAAAGGATCACCAAGAAGACTCTTTGCAAAAACAATAAACCATAAGAATATTGATTAAGGATTGTACCTGATGGAGCAGGCAGAGGTTGAGGTACCTGGGAAATTGTTCTCACTGTAGCTAACAGAAGTAGGACAAGTTAAGGAAGAATAGTGAAAACCGAATATCTAAGACACTTGCTAATCATAAATGAAGCATAAGAGAATCTGTGACTGTTTTGAAACATGGTAGGCAATTTCAAATTCTACCTTGAGGAGCAGGTATGGGTTGAGGGGCTTGGGGCATAATCCTTCCTGCAGCTGGATCACTGTGAGGCATAGGTGAGGCACTCAATTTCGCAGGAGCCTTTACTACAGCTGGATCACTTTGAGGCACTGGATGGGTAATATATCTACCAGGACTCTTAGCTGTTTTTGCTCTAATAGCATATCGTCTATTCTGGAACCAATTCCAAACCTATGACAATACTTACATAATATTAGGTACAAGATAAATAGCCATAGTTATGGAAGCATTTTCGTTTGATCATCAGAAATTACGGTGCACAAAATGAAAAGCCTCTTACTTGTTTCATTTGAACCACAAATTTTCCAGATCTCTCCGATGAAGAACTACATTGAAGTAGGAACATTACCATCCAAACTTCATGAGCATATAAATCAAAGGAGTAACTTTAAATATTTAGCACATTAACAACCTACCTAAACTTCTCAGCAAGATCTACAAGAACTTCACGAGCCGGCATTGTAATATTATGAGCTTGCAATATAGCTTCCATCTCAGCTACCTGCAACATTTGACAAATTTACTAAGGTTTTCAACTAGATCCTATATCTTGCTGCGAAAGTTATCAGATACAACCACTGTGGACAGTACAATTGAGCTGTAAGGTCCACATGTTTGAAACGTTTGAATACAATCATTGAAAAAGGGAAGGATGTATGACAAGTAGGAAAGCTTCTATGGCATACATTTTTCTCCAAGGGTTACTTTAAAACCATCAAACTCATGAAATGACAGAAAACATTTCATGTTGACAAGTGACATCAAAGGGTGCCTATCATGGAAGGCAACTGAAATAGCAAAGGAATAAGCATTATATGACAGGATAACAATAACTCGTGTAAAACAGATAGGTATAGCAACTAGGGACCCGCAATTTTATTTGTAGACAACTCCATATTCCATATACTTACTGGAAGATTACCTTCATTTCTCCAGTATAAATATTTGATCAGGGAACATCTGACTAAGACTTCTTTTGTAAGTACAATGTCGTCTATCATAGTCATAATGTTATTTCACATCTAAATCTAGTGCTTCTGTTGTAGGGAGGATGTGATACTAAGAAATCATGAAAACTTTTGGAAAAACCAAATAATTGTAGGAGTTGATATTCTCAAAATTTATTTCAGAGATAGTTCTCACTGAGAAGGAAGATAAGATAAAGTACAGGTCAAGTCAAGCTTCAAGCAATAAGGAAGCTGTACTGTAATTTGGAGAACTGGACATTCTGAAGTAGAATTAGGTAGGTTGGTTTTTTTCAATTCGGTTGCTCCCTCCAGCTGTTATCTTTTGTTTATGAGAAGATTCTTAGGAATTTGATGAACAAAACCTACTCACAGTTGCTAGTAATAATGGATCTATTATAAACTACCTATGCATTGGCATTTATATGTTCATTTATATAGTTATCACTTATCAGAGCTGAAATGAACAAAGCTTACTCATAATTGCTAGTAATAATGGAGCTTAGTTTAATTTGATCGCCCTGCAGCACCTTACTATCTTTGCTTTAGTTGAGAAACAAGAGAGAACATCAAAAGCCAAGGGTGAGGGAGACACCTTTCCTAACACCTAATCAACATGAATTGTCAGACTCCAACTTAACCACCTTCCTAGTGCACCCCTATCTTCCACCACATTTTCTACATGTTTTCATGATTTGACTGCAAAAATTTCAAAAGAAAACCCTAGATCCTTAGATTGAACGATGCGCATGCTAGAATTTAAGTTAACGGCTTAATTTCTCCCCTCTTCAGTAATCGAGGGGTGCTAAAGAATGACAAAAGTCCCACATTGGTAGTTAATGAGATGGGTGGACTCCTTACAAGGCTTGGGCAATCCTCCTCCCTTTGAGCTAGCTTTTTGGGGTGTGAATTAGGCCTAAAACCTAATTTAACATGCTACCAGAGCAGGCAAAGGTCCTGGTATTGAATCTCACCGCCACCCATATCAAAAAGAATTTTCACATGCTTGGCCCATGAAAAAGAATCAGGCCCGCACGTGAGGGGCGTGTTGAGAATATAATTAACTAATAAAAGTGTGCTCTCTCTAATAGCTTAAACTTTTAGATGCAATGGTCACACACTTCAATAGATCTATGTCAGAGATGGCACTCTTTTTCTCTTGACTCCCTACAAAGCCTTAAAGCAACATCGTATGACCCCACACAGAAGAACCCCTATCCTTATACTCCATTACTAAAATAATTTGCATTCCAAATTCCTTTCAATTTACTGGTTCTTCGAAAACTAAAATTAACGAATGAGGGAAATTGGAGAAAAAGAAAGCAAAAGAGGATAAAAGAACAAGAGCGGAGCCCCTAGACAAGCACCACTATCAACTTCCATGCCCTCTTTTCAAGGATGTCTCACACACACTGACCTAGGGAAAGGTAGAAAGAACATTGGCAGTGGCATATGTGGGTGATACTACAAGGCTTGCAACATATAGAGGCATCGTTAGAATAATATTTCATACTGATTTATCTATTTACTGGGTTAGTTATGTTTCCTAGTTTTCTAATAAAGAGATATCTTGTCCTCATTAACGTACTCCTTATCTTTTTCCACAGAGATAAATTTTATATTCTTCTAACCAGAAAGATCATAGTGTGCTAGTGGTCAATTGCTCATATCTATGATTCTCAGCTCGGGCTATAAAACTACCTATAGTTGGAAGACTTTTTAAACCCCNCCCCCCCCCCCCCCCTCAAGGACTCATACTTCAGGAAAAAAAAACAAAAAATAACTCCAACAAAAGCATGTATTTTCTTAATTGTACTGCATGTTACCAGTTTAAGAAAAAACGTATTTTCTTAATTGTACTGCACAAGGGCTAAGAATGTAACAAAATACAGTCTAATAAGACATAAAAGAAAAATATTAATGTGAGAATCCCAACTCTCTGCAACTACAAATTGCATAATGAAAGACAGTAAACGGGCAGAAAGAACAATCACGAGCAAGAATATATAACTGAATTGCATCTAAAACACAAAAGCAGTAGCAATTAACGTGGGAATCCCAAGTCTCAGCAACTACAAAATGCATGATGAAGACAACAAAGGTAAACACAAATCAAGCAAAAGAACAATCACGAGCAAGAATATATAAATGAAATGCATATAAAATACAAAATCAGTGATGATTAGTGTGAGAATCTCAAGTATCAGCAACTACAAAATGCATAATGAAAGAAAGTAAAAGGTAAATACTCAACAAGCAAAAGAACAATTACTAGCAAGAATATATAATTAAACTGCATATAAAACACAAAAGCAGAACAATCACGGGGAGAGTCAGCTTGTGTCAGGGCTCCAGCGAAAAATTATACTAATTATATATAGTTAAAGTTATCTTTTATGTATAGATAGTAGATGTTGAATTCCCTTCCGCTAATTCGTATGTCCACTTCTTCAAATTTTGAACCCCTTAATGAAAATCCAGACTCCGCCCCTAGTGAGTCAAACAATTTATGTGAGAATCCCAAATCTCAACCAGGGGCGGAGCCAGGTATGGACGAGGGGTTCATCCCAATTCCTTCTGCAAAGAATTATATTGTTTATACATGTTTAAAATTACTATGTTTCAACCTCCTTCAACTTAGTTGTGTGTTTATTTCTTCACATTTATGAACTCCTCAGTGAAAATTCTAGCTCAAAATGCATAATGAAAGTAAAGGTAAATACAATCACGATACGAAATAAACTGAATACAAATCACAAAATTAGTAATAATTATCCAATTGAAGACCACGAAACATGTATAGAGAGAAAAAAAAAAGTTGAATTAACCTCTGCAGGGTTGAAACGGAAAGAAGGACCTCCATTACTCGGCGGCCTTCCCATCTGTTGACAGCGTTGATGTAATACTCAGCAATACAAAATTCAGGTAGCAACTGAGCTTACCGCCGGCAGGCGGAGGACGACGGAGACAGCGGCCGGTAGAATTTGCGAAGAGGATCAAACGGCCGTGAGAGGGAAAAGAGAAAGCATAAAATCTGGATTAAACTCTATTAAGCATTTTCTTTCTTTTATTGTTTTTTTTTTCTTTTTCTCTTGATAAAAAAATTTTTTTTCTTTTTTTTTTTTCCTTTTTAGAATTAAAATATTGTAATTACTCTCTATTAAAATCATTCCCTATAAGGCTAATAATAATATGGTCAAATCTTTTTTTAAATTAATTTTTCGTTATATGTTATATTTTTTACTATATATTCTTTACAATAGTATTTTATTATAGCAGCAATTGAAATGGTATAAAGTGGCTGGTAATTAATTATCCTCTATCTATATATAAAAAATTAGTATTAAATCAAAAATACATGCTATATATAAAAAAAAAAGTTAATTTTTTAGATCATGTTTGGATTGGCTTATTCAGAGTATTATTAAGCTAAAATAATCTTTACGTATTTTTGAGCTTTTGAGTAGATTTAAAAAAAATGTTTATATTTACTTGGTTTTAAGCTAAAATGATAAAATAACTCAAAAAATATCATACATTGAAATTTCTAAAGTTATGACTTGTTATTTATAAGTTAAAAATTAAAAGACAATCCAAATATACTTTTAGTCTTAAATATCACTAAGAATAAAGTAAAAATATGAAATTAAAACTATAGCATAGAAAGGTAGTAACTTTTTTTTTAGATAAATTTAAAAGTATTAAAATATGTAAATTAGAATAGATGAAACATATTTATCACGAAATCAAATTTTATGATTAAAGGTGAAAAATTTTGTATTCATTCATAACAAATCCTTAAGCAAGCTTTTTAATTACGAACTATGTCAAACTCATAACACTTAATCCAATAGCTTTAGAAATTCTGATATGATTTTCACTTCAGACAAATTCATTTGCATGGCTAAATCTTCAATAAGCAAAATTATATTTTCTATTCCAACAATTTCAGTGATTTCCAGTTCACAAGTCAAAAGAATTATTTATTCTTTTTGCAAATTTTATATTTATATATAATGGATTGTTTGACAACACATTTAACAAGTTTCAATAGGAACAACTTACTATATTAGCTATGAAGTCATCTTGTTAGGGAGATCTTTATCTTTTAATATGAAATATTTCCGCGTAAATTTAAATTTAATCATAATTAAATTAAAAAAACAAAAAAAGAAAAAAAAGAAAAAAAACTTACTACATTATCTTCATTGGTTTGGTGGCTCCTATTTGAATGTGAGATAATTTTGTTATTGGAATTTTCACTTTAAATGGCTAATCTAACCTCCTTCCTAATCTCCATATTTGATACCTTTTCATTAAAAAAAAAATAAAAAATAATGCTCGATATATAGAAAATGTGATACATAAAATACTCTATGTTATCAAATTTTAGAAAAGAATTGTATTTTAAGGAGTGTAATTTAGACAATTTATACTAATACAAGTATTAATAATTATTACTACGACCCAAACTCGTGATTCATAAAGCACACTGAGACAATTTTACTTAAATGCGAGTTATATATAAACACAAATAAAAAGACATAAAATAAGGTCATTTTTGAAATTACAACTCACTAAAATTATTTAAGAAGTAATAGAAACTATCTAGAACGTGATTTTCTTACTTTAATTTATGTTAGATAGTTGAACGATCGAAAATACCATAAATTCATTTATTTTATTACTAAATCAAACAATTATTTTTTAGTATACTTTGTCAAGCTTGAACGAATCATTCACGTGCAAATTAATTGATTAATTTTGAAATTAAAAAAATAAGTACAATGAATTGTTTATCTAATAATTGATGAGTTTTTATTATTTTAATTCTCATTGCACCGTCAATTGCATGAGTATATTTTTAAAAATTAAGCAAAAACATTGCTTTAAGATACCTTTATATATTTAATTGAGACTGTTTATCGTTTTATTGTTGTCGTTTTGCTTTCAACTTGTTTACTTAATTTTAGAAAATAAAAAGGCGATAATAGTCAATGTGGTCGCAAGTTTAAATCTTAATTTTTTTTAATTTTAAATAGAGATATTTTTAAAAATATTTAATTTAATTTTGTTAATTTTAGATTGTGGTGCTTTATATTAAAAGCGAAAAAGCTCTCTATCTTAATCAACCTCTTTTTGAATCAAGGTCAGGTGTGACTTCGAAAAATATCGACCTTGATTTTCAGTTATTAATAAAATTTGATTCTAGCCTTGTTATACATGACTCAACATATTTAATTTTTAATTAATTAAAAAAATATGTTTTGGATTTCTTAATATGTTAAATTTGGATTATTTTATAAATATATTATCTTTAAATTTGGAGTAATTAACCGTATATACTAAATGATGAAACAGTTAGTAATTTTGAAAATGTGTGAATATTTATAAGGAAAAAGATTAAAAATGAAGATTTTAAGTAATTAATTTATCGAAAATTAAATAATCTTAGTCAAATATCACAAATTAAAATATTCCAACAATGTAGGAATTAAAATTACTATTGACTAAAGAAAAGACAATAGATTCATAAAATAAATTTACTCAAATATCATACAAACAATGACGAATATAATATTATTGTTACAAATTCAACGTAATTCAATATTTTTAACATATAACATAGATATAAATATGTAATATCAATTAAATAATTGTACTTTTAAGTATTTTTTCATTTTAATAGTATGGTGATTTTTGTTCTAAAAACTTAAAATTTTGAACATAAAGGCTTAGGATGTCTTTTGGAGCACATATTTATCATAACAATAAAATTTATTTCATCCTATTTATTAAAAAAAAAAAGGCACTCATATTAAAGATAAATGAGAATTCGACTTTTTTACGTTGATATGCTTAATGCAAAGAAATTTCTTAATTAAAAATTTTAAAAAAAATTGTTGAGTTATAACGAAGACAATTCATACCTTCAAAATTTCAGATATCTTGTTAGCCAACAAATAAAAAATTAAATACTATAATCTAATTCTTATTGGCACTAAAAATGTACTAATTACTAAACTTCACATTATCAAGTTAAAATTTAATATAAAAATAATTTCCTTTCAGTTGACCTAGATGAATACGACTACACACAACTATCTCCTTTTTTCATATAAAAGAGTAATCTAATCAATCCGATTAGCTCATTCAATCTTATATCTTATTAATCGACAAATTAAAAATCGTCAATATAATTTTGATCGCACCATTACCAAAACTGTAATAAGTAACAACTCTACCTTTATCTTATTGGGGTTGCTACACTTCCAATAACTAAATTAATACCCATCACTACTATTAATGGAATAATATTTTTTTACTTATATTAGTGTATTTATTTAAATTCAAGAATTTATTCTTGAATAAAAAGTTTTATTATAATTTTTTTTGGTAAGAGTAAATATTAATAGCAAGTTTTTTTCTCATCACACAAGAGGGTATTTCAAGAAACACCATTGGTGAAACTCCGTTGAAATCTCCGCTCCTTTTATCTACTTTTTTTTTCTTACTTTACTCTCTTCAATTTGCAGAAAATTCTCTCTTCATCGCATTATCAATCTTCACTCTGGTTAGCCCCTTTTTCTCTTTCGTTTTTTTCTCGAAAGAGGAAGCATTTCAGTAAAAAGTTGCAATTTTTATGTGTTTTTTGGCAAAAAAATGCATGTTTAAGGCTTACAGATGAATCAATTTTTGTGGGGTTTGCTTGGATTATGATTTGATTGTGATTTTTAGAGCTAAATCAAATTTGGGGTTTTCTATTTTGACCTTGTTACTCTTTTTATGTTTTTTTTTTTTGGTTTTGTTGATATCACTGTACAAAAAATGCATGCATTTGGGTTCCAGTTGGAGAAATTGTTGTGGGGTTTGCTTGGATTTTGGATTGATTGTGATTTTTGTAGCTAAGTCAAATTTGAGGGTTTCCATTTTGACCTTTTAAGACTTCGTTTATACATAGGCAGAGATTAATTACAGTAAATATTTGTGGTTAGAGCCAACACTCTGTAAAGGAAACAAATTTGGATAGTAAAAATGTGCGGTTTTGATTTGCCTATATGTTACCTATATTTTTAATTAATGGTTATGTTGCTTGGACTCTTCAAACATTCAGCCACACCCGTGTGTCGGATTCTTCAAAAATGCACTACTTTTGGAGGATTCGACAAGCACCTAGTGGCGTTTTTGAAGAGTCCGAGCAACATAGACTAATGGCATGTTTGTGTTTACCACTTGCATGTTACTTCTATTGAATAATGCTGATAGGTGTGTGTGTGTGTATAATCTGGTTACTTTTCCTGGGTTCAGCAGGGATAAAATAAAATTAAAATGGAGTCACTTTAGAAACAATTATTCACAAAGGCAGAAACTTTATTCACATGGTAAAAATAATTTCTCATAATTTATGTATCTATGGCTGTCACTTTTAAGAAAGGTTAAGAATTTATTGTTTAAAGCATTTGTGTGGTTTGTGGGTAGAGTTATTTTGGAATTTGTGAAGCAAGGTTTGATTTGGTAAATTTGCTGTCTTGAATTATCTCTTGCCAAGGACCCAAAAGGTGTGGCCTAGTGGTCAATAACGTGAGTTGAGAACCATGAAGTATCAATTTCAAATCCTCGTGGAGACAAAAAACACTAGGTGATTTCTTCCCATTTGTTCTAGCCTTGCTTTGGTGGATAGAGTTATCTGGTCGCTGGTACTTGTTGCTGGTGGGAGGGGTGACATGTATCTAGTAGAATTAGTCGAGGTGCGCTAAAACTGACCTGGACACCACAATTATAAAAAAAAAAGTTCCTTGAGTTACTTGTACTATTAGGTTCAGAGGTCTTATTGTATATGATGAAGGCATGAAGCATTTGATGCTATATGGTTGAAGCCTGAAGGTGTTTCCTGTTGAACTGTACACCAATATGGCTGATGGCCTATTTCATAACAAATCGGGATTGTCATTTTTTTTTGATGACCGAGAAATCCATTGTTTCTGATTGGGAACTTCGAGGTTAATTCTGACCCTTTACCCTTATCCGCTTAAATATGGACTCAGTGCAACAACAAGGCTTCAAACACGTGATGTTGACATATGGCACATCCCCTGCTAAACTACCTTTTCCATTGAACCTAGATGTATTGATATTTCAATTTTAGTTTCTCTTAATGTTGTGGATTCTTGTATCAATGTCATAGTTTTTATCATATCCTCAGACAGGATTTTTAGCTTCAGAACTCTCTGGATTTTGAACAAAAAATTGAAAGTTTCATTTGCTTGACACCTTTTCTCTTTCATTTCATTAACTTAAATAGTTCGATTTGTCCGGTTCTTCCGTGCATAGAAATGCGACTTCTCATTCCTGTTAAATGTTTGATGATTGGGTTTTATATAGTTTCCAACATATCAAAGAAATCAAAAAGAATAAAAAGGTATTATCTGGATGCATTTATTTCATTGTCCTTTATTTTTATAAACAGATCAACACATGTTTCGAGGAGAGACCATATCTGAATATATCATACAGAATGGGTAGTCACTCTTTTCATTTTGGTAATTCTTTCCTAGTCAATGCATTGGTTACTGATAAGTCTCATATCTACCTAAGGATAGGAGTAATTGCTATTATCTACACTGACAATTTATTGCACATTTGATGCATTGGTTTTCTGTTGGATGTAAGTTTGTATACGAAGGTGATTTTAGTTTCTAAATGAGCACTTATATTCATTGATTATGTAATACTTTCAATCAACTGAACCCAGACCAAATTTGATTGTTGAGGGGACTCAATCTTTATAATTGTGGTTGAATTTTACTATTCCAAATCTGTAAGATGTTATATATAAATGTAGAATCTTCAATTGCTATTTTTATCGTACTCCTATTTTGGTAGATAGAAGTAACTGATGATATCCTTTGACTGCATGCTTCAAATGGGCCATCGAGTCAGTGAATATAAAAGAGTGATTGTGATTGAGAATCGCCCAAGACTTCATTATATTGAAGCCAAACAACTTTTCCTGATACAAATAACTCTGGCTTGTTTAATGCACCCAAGGGTGTGGCCTAGTGGTCAATGAAGTGGGTTGAGAACCATGAGGTTTCAGGTTCAAATCGCAGTTGAGACAAAAACATTAGGTAAATTTCTTTCCATCTGTCCTAGCCTTGGTGTACAGAGTTTCCTCCCACAACAATAGGTGCCAGATAACTCTGTCCACTAAGGCTAGAAGAAATGAGAAGAAATCACCTAGTGTTTTTTCTAGGTTGGGATTCGAACACGAGTCCTCAGGGTGCTCAACCCACTTCATTTACCACTAGGCCACACCCTTGGTTGTTGGTCTCTAATGCGTTACTATTATTATAGATTCGACTTTGTTAATGAACCAGAACGCGTCTTGACCAAAATCTAGCTTCTCTCCACTCCATTTTGCACGCCTTTTGGATATTTACTTTCCTATACTAAAATGTTCAAAATCTGATCAGGTTCATGATGTACACCACTTACCTCGATCATTCATGCCCTACCCCTACAGTCACCCTTGAAACAATTGGGTCTGGCATCATGAAAATATACCCTTCATGAGTAGTGATCCTGGAAATAGTATTTTTTGAGGTACATGTGAGTAAGAGTAGCTTACCATCTATCCATGCACCTACTTCATTTTATTTAAATATAGCAGTTGAGACAAAAACATTAGGTATTTTCTTTCCATCTGTCCTAGCCTTGGTGTACAGAGTTTCCTCCCACAACAATAGGTACCAGATAACTCTGTCCACTAAGGCTAGAAGAAATGAGAAGAAATCACCTAGTGTTTTTTCTCTGTTGGTGTTGGGATTCGAACACGAGTCCTCAGGGTGCTCAACCCACTTCATTTACCACTAGGCCACACCCTTGGTTGTTGGTCTCTAATGCTTTCTATTATTATAGATTCGATTTTGTTAATAAACCAGGACGCGTCTTGACTAAACTCTAGCTTCTCTCCACTCCATTTTGCACGCCTTTTGGATATTTACTTTCCTATACTAAAATGTTCAAAATCTGATCAGGTCATGATGTACACCACTTACCTCGATCATTCATACCCTACCCCTACAGTCACCCTTGAAACAATTGGGTCTGGCATCATGAAAATATTACCCTTCATGAGTAGTTATCCTGGAAATAGTATTTTTTGAGGTACATGTGAGTAAGAGTAGCTTATCATCTATACATGCACCTACTCCATTTCATTTAAATCTTATATTTATTTCTGCATGGATTGGTATGCTTTTACCAAACAAAACTGCTCTGTATTAAGAAGCAAGTCATCCAGGGTTGCTATATGTAAGTGTGATGATTTGTGAGATAAGATCAGGTTTTTGACTCAAAGTTCATGAGTACGAAAATTCAACATACGTTTTAGGTTGTATTGAACTGTGCTTATTGCCTTATTGAGATGAATATAGATATTTTTTTAATAAGTATCCAAAATTGTGTCCAGTGTCCTCTATGAAATCAAGTTGTGCAATCTCTTACCAATAGATTTACGAGAAAGTAATATGTATAATGATGCCTGATTCTTCTCCAAGCAGGCAGTCTCCACTAAATTTAACTCGATAACATTGCACAAAGGAGTATGTCGTATAGTAATCAAATAACTGATTCAGAAGCAGAACAAAGAAGCCAAGATGTTCAACCGGAGCCTTATGCTTTCTACAGGAGCTTAGCAACCTTTCAGCAGCCTAATGTCCATGCAATATTACCAGCTCCTGGAAATGCTGGTAATTTCTATTTGCACCATCCACAGTACCATCAAGAAGGTGCATTAGTTCATGGAAAGTTGCTGTATGATGGGGTTCAATATCAGCATCCTGCCACCAATCTTGACCCAGCCATTGCTTCATCATCAAATCACTATAACCATTACATGGCTGCTCCATCCGCTCCTAGAGATTTCCCCATTCCAGTAAACCACGGGCAACATGAGCAGCTTCCATTTGCAAGCACTCAAGGCAACCTTGGAGTTAATGAAGGCAGTTATGGAAGGAACAATCCTTATGTAGATGGTGTTGGAGGCTCGTTTAAGAGAAAGAATGCTGAAGGGATCCCTGTGAACTTTCAGTATCAACATGCTTTGGCAGGCTCCAGCTTTCCTCTTGCCTCAATGAGTGCTGCGTCTTTTGTACCACCTGAATACAGAGGGAATGGCTCATTATCATTCACCGAGGATGGAGCACCGAGAGGTATGAACAATCATCAGCCTCAAGGGAACTATGTCGGCCAAGCCTGTGAATTTCCTGGCAATTTTTGGTCAGGCTTGCAGTTCAACAGCAGTGCTAGGGAGAGTGAAACATGGGCCTGGAATCATAGTTCTCGTCTACCTTATCTACCTGGTACACTCTACTCATTTTTTATTTGACTTCTAGGGATCTATTATAACCTATATCGCTTCGTTGCTAAGGGATCCAGAGATGAGTTTCTGTTTCTTTCCTTAATGATAAATTCTTGCTTTTTGACTATCCATTTTATTTTATTTATTTGCCTAATTTGCAGAAAACTTGTTTCATAGGATAGAGGAGTTTCTTTGCATCTTCAATCACAAGACATTGTCAACATTCCTCCTCTAGAAGCTAACCCAAATTTATCCAAAAATGAGAGATATTGATGCGCAAGTTCAGTTATAGAGGGCTGGGCGAACTGTTAATATTAGGGCTCAAAGTTTGGAGAGATTGTTCCTAATTTTTAAACAGTAAAAGCCTTGTTTTCTTACCAGGAGAAGACAAGGAACACCCCACCTCCACGGCCCACCCTCCAGCTTTCTCCTGAATTTATACAACTTCTGGGGAATTTTGTCACACTTCGCCTTTTTCAGTCATGAATGTCTTTCCCTATTTTTGTTCCTTTTGCCCAGAAAAGGAAAAAAAAAAAGAAGCAAAAAGTTGCTCAGCTAAAAACAGAGAATACTTCCTATTCTTCTCTTCATTTAATGTTCATCAAAGTCGGTGCTCTTTTAAGTTTTGTTCTAATATGTGCTACTGCTGTGTCACCTAGTTGAAAGGTGCATATTTGAGCTTTCCTTCTGCAATCGTATATGTTAAAAGGATGTTTTTTTTTTTTTTTTGATAAAATATGTTAAAAGGATGTATTTACGGGAAACAAATCTTATTCTTTCCTTCTCCATCCCCACTTTCTCTTCCAAAGCTCATCTCATATTTATTCTACGTGCTAAAAGTTAACTTTGTTTAGCGTGGAATTATTATAAAAGATTTGTGTAGCTATTCAACGAGTTTGGGATTGATGTAGAGTTGATTTAATTGATTTAAAAGTTAACATTGAGAAATGATTGCATCTCTCTCCTATACTTTATACGTCTTTCCTTAAATCTTCAAGGGAAACTTTAGGTCTTTGTAGCGCCACATGTTAACTTCCTAAACTGATTGCATGTCTCTTCTGCTTTTTTCCCATTACTTTAGGTGATACTCAAGGCTGTGAAGATGGTGGAAACATCAGTGTGCGAGGTTATCAAGTAACAAACGGGAATGGAGGTTTGACTAGTTTTGTATATCCATCCATTCCTCAAGGGCACCCAAACATTCATCATCTACCACCACATATTCAAGGAGTGAGACCCCAATTTATCACTCTCCCTCCGCAAATGACTGCTTCTTCACACAGACACCTACCAAGTAGCTCGTTTGACAGCACTATCAATCCATTTGCCCTTGTAGACGCAGGGTCTAGATATATTAGACCATTCCCACCGACTGCCTTTAGATTGTACAGACCTCAGCGAGGGGAATTCATGGTTGGAACAAATACTAGACTTCACAACCTACCTAACATGAGAGTTCTTCCGGAGGATGTAAATATGCTTCTGTTTTACCAGAACTTCTTTTCACATTTATGGTCTAATTTAATGCAGTAAAAGTTATGGAATCAAGATAACGGTTTATCCTTATTTGGTGGTTGTATGTAGGGTGTGGCAATGCTGGATATTCCTGGCTATCATGAAGTGCGTGATTCTGTTGATCAGCACAGGGAGATGCGCATGGACGTAGATCACATGTCTTATGAGGTAGGAAGATAGAAGGTTCCGTAGTTGTATGTACCGGTTTGTATTTATCATGATGGTTAACGAGTATATGCTACTTCTCCATTTTCCTTTTTTCATAAGTTATATACTCCCTCCATTTCAATTTGTTTGTCTTACTTTCCTTTTTTAGTCTGTTTAAAAAAGAATGCCCCTTACGTTTTTTGGCAACTTCTTAATTTCAACTTTCCACATGACATGTTTAAGAGCGCAAGATTAAAGTACATTTCGGTATTTCTACATATCTTTTAGTTTAAGACGACAATATTCAAAAGTTTTCTTTATTTTCTTAAACTCCGTGCCAAGTCAAAATACAGGCAAACAAATTGAAACGAAGGGAATACTACTTTATTAATGTTCAGGTAGCAACTTATTGTTGTAACTTCTGGAAACTAATTTTGTTCCTCTTTAAAATCCTACTCCAGGAGCTTCTTGCATTGGGAGAGCAGATTGGCACTGCAAAAACTGGGTTATCGGAGGAGGTTATTGTTGGCCATTTGAAAACAAGATCATTTTCATCTGTAGAAATTCCTTGCAATTTTGGAAGTGCTGCATGTTTAGATCACAAGACTGATTTTTGTGTCATATGCCAGGTATTTACCTCTATGCTGACTTACGGTTGACATGGGAAATATTTGAATACATTTTTCCAGAGGTGTCATTAATTACTCAACTTGTGACTTGATTCCAGGAACTTTTGATGATTCCCGTAGCTTATTGAGTAAAATTTAGTTTTTCAAATTCATTAAGCACACCACTGGTATTTATGTTGCCATTGCCTTCCTAAAAATAAGGGAGCCTTGACGTAGGTCGTAAAGTTACTGCCATGTGGTCTCATTTGAACCGTGGAAACAGCCTCTTGCAGAAATGTAGGGTAAGGTTGCGTATAATAGACCCTTGAGGTCCTGCCCTTCCCCGGATTCCCTGCATAGAGGGAGCTTAGTGCACCAGGCTGCCCTTTTTATTGCCTTACTAAATCTTTGCAAGGCATCCATACTTTAGAAGTTGGATAAATTTACTATTTCTGTCCTATGTCTATTTCTTCAAAGGTGAGCGTCGTACTTGTTTACCGTGTTTGTGTCGTGATATGGTGTTAGTTCACAAGCTTCGCTATTCATCCAAGTTGCATTCTTTTTGTTGCTCCTTTCCCCCATCAAAAAGTAAGTATCTCTGATTGCCTGCGTTTATATACTTTGTTTCAGTCTGATTACAAGGACCAAGAGAACGTGGGGACTCTCGATTGTGGGCATGAATATCATGCAGAGTGCGTAACAAATTGGTTGATTCTGAAGAACAATTGTCCCATATGCAAGTCCACAGCATTGTGCGCAGAGGGAAAGGATTCCTGAAAACAGGCGATACATGATCGCCTGAATGAATTAAAGAGCAAACATTCTGGATCTGTTGCTAAATATTTATGCTCCGATGAGTAGGAAACATTACTGAAACTGTACAAATGTACTGTATTTTTGTATATATATTCGGCAAGATATGACTGACTGTCAACATGTCCAAAAACAACTTGTTGGCCTTATCTATGCCATGTGAAGTTGTACAGAAACTTGTAGTTTTTTTTGGTCTGTCTCCTGTAGTTGTACTTACTACAGACCTCTTAATGGGCATTTTATCCCCTTTCAGACAATTACTCTTTGGTTATTTTGTTGATGTGTTCTTATGTAATGGTTTTTCTTGTTACTGCTGATGCAAAAGGTTGCCTTTGAAGTTTATTTTGGTATAATTTTTCAGAAAAAACACTAAGTGATTTCTTTTTGCGTCCCCCAACCTTGGTGAGTTGAGTTATTCAATACTTGTATGGTGGGTTGAGTTATTCAGTACTTGTGTTGGTGGAAGGTTGTACCTTGTGAAAAGAGGTGCATGCAAATTGTCCCATGTTGCTTGGGTCTTTCAAAAATATTGTTGCATACTTGTTGGATCCTCCAAATATGTATAGTTTTTGGAGCATTTGGCTCACACTTGATATTATTTTTGGAAAGTTCAAGCAATATAGACTTCAATTATAGAAAGAAAATAGTGTATTCCTACCATTTTGGTCTCATTTTTGGAGTAACATATATTTGTTTATTTTTGGAGCTAATTGTTCTGCACTAAATAATTATCAGAAAAGGAAAAAAGGTTATGTGAAGGTAGAAATGGAATCAAAATTTGGAGTTTATGTATTCAGAACTTGTTATTGAAATCATAATTCGTTTAAATTGTTGTGTTCATAACTAAAAAAGTACATTTGGACATATAATATTAACACATGTCTATTTATTAACTAATTTATTTTTCTATTCCTCCATTTTGGTTTTTATTTTTATTTTCGTATATAATTAATAATAGTTATCAAATCAATTCTAATCACGATTGATACAACCAAATCGATAAATATATAATACTATATAAATATATTTAGTTTTAATCGATAAATGATTCAAATCGACTCACACTACTACCTTGTTTGGATGACTGTTACTCATTGTATTGTAAGTTAAAATACAATGTGTGTATTGATTGTTACTTAAATTCTATTGTATCGTATCGTTTAAATTCATTATTAGGCAACAATCGATTTAGTATGATTACATCGTTACATTAATATTTTCTTCTCATTTTATCTTTATTTATTATTTAATAATTATATCTCATCTTTTACCTTATTTTTCATAGTTATTCTACTTGTACCCTACTTTTTTTTTCTTTTATAGGGGAATTAGCGAACTTGCACGATTGAACTCTCTTCTTTTTAGAACTCGAGAGAAATTTGACTTTCCTACTAGAAGTGATGCCATGCTGTTCTAAACCTTACTTATGTCATCCAGTAAATTTATCATTCAAATTATTAATATGTAAGACAAAAACATAAAATCTATCCAAACATTATATTAATTAAAACTATAAAACATATGCCATACTATATATATTATGAAATAATAATAGTTACAACCATCCAAATCTGCCCTTTCTTCTTCCTTCATCCTCCGTTCACTTTTCCTAAACCCTAGCCTTTCCCCGGTGCACTTTCTCCTATTCTCTCCTCCAATGGCGGATGCTACTGACGACATCGACAAGCTCTACGAGTTTGGTGAACGTCTCAACGACGCAAAGGACAAGTCTGAGGTCAGTACTTTCTTCAACTTCACTGTATTTTTTTCGTGTTTTTTTTTGTGTTGTTAGGGTTTATGGAAGGTTACGGTAAGCATGTTTTGATTTTATTTAGTTTGGTTAAACAGCATAGGCAGGACTATGAAGGAATTATTGCGGCAGCGAATGGAAGTGTGAAGGCTAAACAACTTGCTGCGCAGCTTATCCCTAAGTTTGTTAAATTTTTCCCTGAGTTAGCGGAGCAGGCACTTGATCAGCACTTAAATTTAATTGAAGATCACGAGCTTGGGGTTAGTATTCGATTCAATATATGCGTGTTTGTTTTAACATTGAATAGATTATAGCGTATTAACTATTCAATGCGGCTTAATAACATTTAGTCAGCCAAAAGACTGTATTTTTTTTTGTAATAACAGTGGTGTCAACTTGTGTTCACCTAGACTAAAAGCTTGCTTGGCCAAGCTTTTGGGAGGCCACAAGGCTGTATTTTTTGGATTTTTTTTCGTAGCAGTGGTGTGGGGACAGTTTGCGTTCTTCTAGACTAATAATCTGTTTGTCCAAGCTTTTGGGAGGCCAAAAGTGCTTAATTAAAAAGGGGAGGTTTTTGATCAGGCTTTTGAGAGAAAATAAGTGCTTATGAGTTATGGGAACCAAAAAAAAAGTATCTTTTGCCCAATTTTTTTTTTTTGAGAATTACTTTTGAGAAAATACACTTAAGAAGCACTTTTAACAAGCTTGATCAAACACTAATTGTTGCTCGAAAGTGCTTTTTAAATTGATTGTCCGAACACAAACGGTTTCTCACTAAAGTACTTCTGTGATTTTAGAAGCTCGGCCTGATAAGCTATAATTCCTCGGGGTATCTACTGCCTCTTATTAGCACAGGTATCAATTTTGGATCTTAAGACCTCATGGTATTCACTTCATTGACCACTAGGCCGCATTCTTGGGCGCTCAACATTTTGGCTGTATTATCAACATCTTAGTTCGATACTATTTGGTCAGGTCATTGCTGATGAGTCAATCTGAGGAGTTAAAATTTTATTACAACAAAAACAGTTTCAAGTTGATACTGCTACAGTACAAAGATAATTTTTTTCAAGGATAGTAACAGTAAAGTATAAAGATAATACTGGCTAAACAACATTAGAAACCCAAGTACTCAAGCATGAACGACATGTTTTGTATGCTAAATACAACATTTACATCTCCCCAATAGTACAAATAACTTAAACAACTATATTTCATAAACTGAATTTGCTCTTGTTGCTTCCAAAACATCTCTTATTTCTTTCTTTCCATATAGTCCAGGCTATGGTAAGACCGTAAGAGGGATGGCTCTCAAAATCCTTTTTTTGGTACACTTCTGGCCAGGCAGTTTTCCAACACACTAACATATTCTTGAACTTCATAGGACTTATCCAAGAAATGCCAAAGTTAGCCATAAATATGGACCACACCTGCGAAGTAAATTCATATGATCCACAGATTCACAAGATTTCTCTCATAAATAGCATCTGCGCCCCCAAGGCCTAGCTCAAGTGGCAAAAGGTGGAGGATTTGTGGCTTAGGTCGCAGGTTCAAGCCCCACACCATGCAAAGCGAAGCCTGGTATTTAAGTGGAGAAGGGTAGAGGGGCGGGCCCATTATCCACCGAGTTTAGAAGGCTGTGATTGGTCCAAAGGGCGGGTCACAGACGGATTTCTCGGTTATCAAAAAAAAATAAAAAAAATAGCATCTGCTACACATGATCAACTTCTTCTCAGCAGGTTTTCATGATTTAGACATGGTTCATGAGACATTATGACATAGCCTTGAGGTGCTCTACAGGCCATTTAAACTTATAAAACCTTTTAGGGTGTTTTGACTTATATAAACATTATTTTTTGTGCAACTTAGTGTTTATTCATATCTCAAGTAGAAACAATGGCGGATGCATGATTTGGACCGTATGGTGCCCCATTACCTTGGGTGTAGAGCTACCACTAGTCACATGTCTAAGTAAGTGTTTGTATCTGGTGGGCATTCGGTTTTGTGTCTTTGGATTCTCTCTTTGATTGAAAATTCTCTTGAAACTTTCAGTTCTTTGATGGACAAATCTATAGCAAACTAACATACTTGAACTTTTGACTAAAATATAAACTATATTCACAAAAAGAAAAGTTCTTACCATTGAAAGGTCTCACAAAGTTTCCCGGCTAGCGCAAGACTCGAACAACAAGGCCTTGAAGTATATCACCTAAATATTTAGAGTTCAACTTGAATTACATAAAACAACAAGCTAACTTCAACTCATAAAAATATCCAAGTTTTATGTTCAAATAGCAATTTTTTAAGAACTTGACCAGCTTTTCATTTTAAAAAACGTAACCAAAAAAAGAAAATTATGTATTAAATTTAGAATAGGAAACAATTGCGTAAAATTAAAATATAATGAGCGTACAATCAAATTTGCAAGGAAAGCACAAGCTAATGCGGAAATTGGAAAGAATTAACTTCAGAATCAACAAAGATGATGATACTGAAAAGGTTTTTGTCGATTGAGGTATGAATTAGAGAAAGAGAGAAGATTACAGGAGAGAAGGATGAAAGTAATTGTAGGGGGTTACTTGGTGATTTATGGAAGAAGATTTAGCAGATTCTTCTCTTTCCAAAAAATTAAGATTTGTGGGAATCTTCTATAGGGAGAATTTAAAATATAATAGTTTGTCAAGAAAGAGGAAAAAGATCCAAGTGCTTTAAGTTGCATGGACTCTTCACTTTCAATGCTGCACCCGTGTCGGATTCTCCAAAAATACACTACTTTCGGAGAATCCATCCAAAAATACACTACTTTCGGAGAATCCGACACTCACCCGTTGACATTTTTGAAAAGTCTGAGCAACATAGCAAGTGCTGGACCCCAAGGGGTTTTGAACTCCTACCAGTACGTAGTTGAGTATCTCCACTACAAAACCCAACCCAGGGCACTTGAACTTGCTATGGCTGCACACCCATAGTATAACAATGTTTTCTGGAAAATATGAGCTGCTTTAGAGAGTCCTAGCTAGGTTATCATTGGTGCACGTGCACCTCCACCTCCTATGTTGATCCACCAATGAATAGAAAAGTTAATAGATATGACTCTTTGATTTTTTAACTAGAAGATTTATTCTGTTCCAAATCATTCATGTAGTCATTCTAATACATACTAAGAGACACACCTGGTGTATATATCTAGCCAACTTTATTACGTTGCTTGCCGAAGGAAAATAACTGTTGTCACTTGTCTCAGCGGAATGCTGCGTTGCATTACGGTGGGTTAGTCCTCATTATTATCTACTAGAAATTGTCAGAAAATATATGTAATTACAGTATTGCTTATTATTAGTAAAGAGGTTGGTATATTTCACAACTAGGTTTGAGTTTAACCATGTGTAATCAACTAAATTTTGTACCTTCCTTTATTGATTTCCAGGTCCGTGTACAAGCGATCCGTGGACTTCCGCTTTTTTGCAAAGATACACCTGAGCAGTTGACTAAAATTGTTGACATTCTTGGTCAGCTCCTCATTGCAGGTAAGTTTTGTGTTCAATGGCTTGTGAAGTTGGTTGGTTTGCATCATTTCTTGATATTGATACAATTTATTCCAATTATGTCAGGAGAAAATGTAGAGCGTGATGCTGTACACAAGGCTCTTATGACCGTGTTACGTCAGGATGTGAAGAGTACGTTTCTGTTCCTGAAGTTTAGTCATTATATCACCGACTCCCCAAAACCATAGAAGTCTTAAGAATATTGTGGTCAATCATTCTACTTATACATCTATTATTAGCAGCATAATTGAGGTTTCTGCCTGATTATTCATCGCAATTATCCTTGTTTTGTAACAATTGGCATTATCACTGTTGATATCCTCATTAACGAATCAACTTCATTGGTCATTTAGAACTACAATTACGTCTACTCTTACTACTTTATCACAAAAAAAAAACACATTAGTCCTAATCTTATCCAACATCGTTGGTTGAATGGAAAACTCCTTTGGTCATATGCTTTCTTGGAATTGACACAAGATAACTGATACGAATGCTCCTTTAAGGACTTACTCTAGAAGAAAATATAGGCGAGCAGCATGTGGAGATAATCTATCTTAGTTTATCTATGTTACTTTCTTTGTATTAAGTAGGATAAAATATATAAGCAGTAATTATCTATAGTAGTTATAAAGTAGAAGTTATTACTAGTAGGCAGCAGCAGTTATTTACAGCAGTAACTGTTTCTATCTATCTGTTAGGAGTTATTTATGTTTACTATAAATGATTGTATTTTAGGAGAATTCTAGGGGAGGAAAAATATTATTATGTCTTTATATCTGGAGATTTGTCCACTCCATACGGACATTGTTATTGGTTAATGCAGTGTTTAAGATTCTTGCACTTTATTCAACCAGTAAAGTTTCATTTTCACATCAGTTTCAAGCATTTTGGTATCAAAGCAGACTGATCCAATATGGTTAATACCAGATCTTCTACTTCGCAATCACAAGAAGACGCTCCCAATGTTGAAACCCTTGCGCAACAATTATCTGCTATTGCATCAAAATTAAACACAATTGATTCATTGGCAGCAGATGTTGCTTCACTGAAAGTCCAGACTAGTCACATCCAACAAGAGGAAACCAGTTATCGAACTCGTAACAGAGGAAAAAGTGCAAATGTTTGGCAAGAAGAGGAAGAAGACATCGATAATACAAGATGGCCAAGAAATCCTCACCGGAGGCCATACACGAAGATGGACTTTCCCAGATTTGAAGGAGGAGACCCTAGGGGTTGGATTTTGAAGGCAGAAAAATATTTCTGCTACTATCAAACTCCAGATGAACACAAAGTTGACATTGCTGCTATGTATCTGGAAGGTGATGAGCTTGATCTCTTCTCTTGGATCAATCGTGAACGAACTTTGCTCTATTGGGAAGAACTTGTTAAAGCATTGCAAGAAAATTATGGGCTTGCAGAGTTTCAAAATCCGGATGAGCATCTGTGTAGCATCCGCCAAACTGGTTCAATACAGAAGTACCGTCAGGAATTTGCAAAACGTTCATCTAGAGTCACAGACTGGCCAGATCACTGTCTTTTGGGGGTTTTCATGAATGGGCTTAAAGAAGAACTCAAATCAGATGTGAGAATTCATAAGCCTAGAACTGTTTATAAAGCCATGAGCCTTGCAATGGAATTTGAGCAAAAAGTTAGTTCTAATCGTGGGCATAAGTCTCAATGGTCAAATCTGTCACGATCCAACACAATCCAAACTGGTTCTGCACGTGATGTTCCTTATCAATCAGTAGGCAACCAACACGTATCACGAACCAATTCGAATTCTGCACAGATGTCTCCTCGTCCTTCTCCGAATCGTGCTTGGGAGATAGAGAAGCAGAATCGCATAGCCAAAGGACTCTGTTTTAGGTGTAATGAAAAATTTGCACCAGGTCACCGTTGCAAGACAGCATCTCTCACTCTTATGGAGGCAAATGACAACATTGAAGGTGGTGAATCTGGAGAACAAATGTCAAGTGACATTATTGATGATGATGCAGGTACAAATGACCTTGCTGAAATTTCATTCCACGCCTTTCTAGGTAACACAAAAGGCACAACAATGAAACTTCAAGGGACCTTAAATGGACGCAAGGTGCTGCTTCTGGTTGATAGTGGGTCATCCCACAATTTTATCTCGGAAAAAATTGTTGAAGAATTACAGTTACCTGCTCAAGTTGTGCCCTATTTTGGAGTTCAAATTGGCAATGGAGATATCATACGTTGCAACCGTTTGTGCCAAAATCTTGTTGTGAAATTCCCTGGATTAACTATTGATCAAGATTTTTATCCTTTCTCTGTTGGAGGAGCAGATTTGGTGCTTGGAATTAAGTGGCTTGCTTCTTTAAATACAGTTCAAGCAAATTGGAATGAGATGTTTTTGATTTTTAATTTAAATGGGAAGCGATATAAACTTCAAGGGGTTCCACAAGAATCAAATGCACCAGTTGTTTTTCAGTATTTCTCCAAGGAGGCTGATACTTCAGGTAAGTCTCTACCTATTGATATTCAAAGCTTGCTTCATAAATTTGAATCAATTTTTGAAGAACCCAATGCCCTACCACCTTTTCGTCAACACATTCATTCTATCCCTTTGATTCCTAACTCAAGACCACCCAACATCCGTCCGTATCGTTATCCGTATTTCCAAAAATCAGAAATTGAAAATCAAGTTTCTGAATTACTCCAAAAGGGTTTTATAAGGTCAAGTACCAGTCCATTTGCTAGCCCTGTCCTTCTCGTCAAGAAAAAAGACAATACATGGCGTATGTGCATTGATTATAGAGGTCTCAACCAAATCACTATTCCAGATAAGTACCCTATTCCAAATATTGATGAGCTTCTGGACGAATTGCATGGAGCAACTATTTTTTCGAAGATTGATTTGCGTTCTGGTTACCACCAGATACGTGTCGATCCAGCCGACATTCATAAAACTGCTTTTCGTACTCACTCTGGACATTATGAGTTTACTGTTATGCCCTTTGGTCTCACTTATGCTCCTTCGACGTTCCAATGTGCTATGAATGATTTGTTCAGACCACATCTGCGCAAATTCATTCTTGTATTCTTTGACGACATCTTGGTATACAGTCAGACCTTTGAGCAGCATATCAATCACTTGGAACTTGCTCTCCAACTTCTGAGAGACAATTGTTACTATGCCAAAACTTCTAAATGCTCATTTGGGCAAGTCCACATTTCTTTTCTGGGTCATGTGATTTCAGAAAAAGGGTTGGTGTTGATCGGGATAAAGTTCAAGCTGTCTTGGAGTGGCCAGTACCAATTAATGTGAAGGAGTTACGTGGATTTCTTGGGTTAATAGGTTATTATCGCAGATTTGTGAGGGGTTATGGAATGATGGCTCGACCACTCACTGAACTTACCAAGAAAAATGCTTTTCAATGGTCGAACTCAGCAGAGAATGCTTTCCAACTTCTAAAGCAAGCTCTAACAACTGTTCCAGTACTACAACTTCCAAATTTCACTCAACCATTTGTGGTGGAATGTGATGCTTCTTCAGAAGGAATAGGGGCTATTCTTCTTCAAGGTTTACCATCCTATTGCTTATTTTAGTAAGGGACTTTCTTTTTCCAGTCGTTTGAAGTCTACTTATGACCGCGAATTGCTTGCTCTTGTTTTAGCTTTGCAGAAATGGAAACACTACCTCCTGGGCCATCATTTTTATGTCCGAACAGATCATTGCAGCCTCAAGTATCTCCTTTCTCAGCGTATTACTACTAATGAGCAGCAAAGATTATTAATGAAATTGCTTCCCTTCGACTTCACAATTGTTTATAAAGCTGGGAAAGACAACTTGGGAGCTGATTCTCTTTCAAGGAGGCCATTAAATGCTGAATTTCTGGCTCTTGCTATTCCTGTGCCGATGGATTTTTCCAATTGGCAAAATGCTCTCCAAGCAGATACATATACTCGTGAGATTATTCAAGCTATTCACCATGATCCTTTCTTACAACCAGATTTTCATCTTGTGGATCAGAAACTTTATTTCAAGGAAAGGTTGGTCGTTCCAGATCAATCTTCTATTCGACAAAAGCTTCTCTCAGAGTCTCATGATACACCTTCTGCCGGGCATGGAGGATATTTAAAAACCTTGAAGCGCCTTTCCTCCAACTTTTTCTGGCCAAGGATGAAGCATGATGTTAAGATCTTTGTTCAGAACTGTTTGGTTTGTCAACAAGCCAAATACCAAGCTCTAGCACCTGCTGGACTTCTTCAACCCTTGCCTATACCTGAAAGAATTTGGGAAGATGTCTCACTTGACTTCATTGTAGGACTTCCCAAATCTGGTGGTTTTGATACAATTTTGGTTGTCGTAGATCGTCTCAGCAAGTATTCTCATTTCATCCCACTTTCTCATCCATATACTGCCAAGATTGTTGCTAAGGTTTTTTGCAGAGAAATTGTGCGTCTTCATGGCATTCCTCGGTCAATTCTATCTGATCGGGATGTTATCTTTCTCAGTGCTTTTTGGCAGGAGCTTTTTCGACTTAGCCAAACAAGGCTACGAATGGGTACCTCTTACCACCCACAATCTGATGGACAAACAGAGGTAGTTAACAGATGCTTGGAATCGTATTTACGATGCTTTGTTATGGAGCAGCCTCGTATATGGAGCCAGTATCTACCATGGGCAGAGTTTTCTTTTAACACGGGTTTCCACTCATCCACAGAAACTACCCCATTCAAAGTTGTTTATGGTAGGGACCCTCCATCCATTTCTCCTTATGTTCATGGAGAAACACGCATTGCTGAACTTGAAGAACAACTTTTGAATCGTGATGCCATGCTGAATATTCTCAAGGATAACCTTTTAAAGGCTCAAACTCGAATGAAACAACAAGCTAATTCTCATCGTCGAGATGTTACCTTTCAAGTTGGAGATTCTGTCTTTCTACGTGTTCAGCCTTACCGTCAACGCTCTTTGGCTCATCGCAGGTGTGAAAAATTGTCACCTCGATTTTTTGGACCATATAAAATTGTACGATGTGTTGGACCTGTAGCTTATGAACTGGAGCTTCCTGCTTCCTCCAAAGTACATCCGATTTTTCATGTATCTTTGCTCCGTCCAGCTCATGGTCAGCAAGCTGTTATACCACCAGCCCCTCTTCCTCTTAATGAAGATTGGGAACTCACCATATCTCCTGCTAAGATTCTTGCACATCGATGGGTTAAAGAAGCTGGTTCTTCTTCTTTGGAACTGCTCATTCACTGGGTTGACCGTCCGCTTGAAGAAGCTAGTTGGGAAAACTATGATCTCATTGCAGATCAGTTTCCTTCTTTTCGCCTTGAGGACAAGGCGACTTTTCAGGGAGGATGCACTGATACGAATGCTCCTTTAAGGACTTACTCTAGAAGAAAATATAGGCGAGCAGCATGTGGAGATAATCTATCTTAGTTTATCTATGTTACTTTCTTTGTATTAAGTAGGATAAAATATATAAGCAGTAATTATCTATAGTAGTTATAAAGTAGAAGTTATTACTAGTAGGCAGCAGCAGTTATTTACAGCAGTAACTGTTTCTATCTATCTGTTAGGAGTTATTTATGTTTACTATAAATAATTGTATTTTAGGAGAATTCTAGGGGAGGAAAAATATTATTATGTCTTTATATCTGGAGATTTGTCCACTCCATACGGACATTGTTATTGGTTAATGCAGTGTTTAAGATTCTTGCACTTTATTCAACCAGTAAAGTTTCATTTTCACATCAGTTTCTAGCAATAACCCTAGAGATTACAGTTGCCTGAACGTGGATAAAACATTGCATGTTTATAGTATCTTCATCTTAATGAAGGGTACTCCATGCGGATTTTTCAAAAGCTCAAGGAGAAATTAGATAAGGAGATCCTTTATCATCTCTGTTATTCCTTTTTGTGATGGATGCTATTAGTAGGCCTATGGATAGGGCAGCATAAAGTGATCATATGAGGGGTAATTGGTCTGTGTTTCATTTTTTATTTGCTGACGATTAATAAATTGGTTGCGAACCACAAATTAGACAGTTCCAATATCTATTCAGGACCTTAATTTGGTTTGAAGTTGTGTCAGGGTTACAGATAGACATACAAAAATCTGAATTGATTCAGGTGGAAGTGGAACAAAACATCCATAATTTGGAAGGTGTTTATGATGTACAGTGGCTTATGATGTACCTCTAGGGGAAATGTAAAGATAATAATTTGTGGCAACCAATTATTTGGAATAGATTGAATGGTTGGAGAAGGCAACATTTATCCAAGGCGGGAAGATGACATTATTGAAGTCAGCTCTCTCTAACATGCCCACATATTTATATTCAATAGGATAAGTTTTGCTAATGAATTAGAGAAGTTGATGAGGAGCTTTTTAGGGAAAGGGAAGGAGGGGGGAAATGAAATTTCACTTATCTAATGGAAGAAGATTACAATTCCCATGTGGGAGGGAATCGGGAGACTATCCACCTTTAATGCAGTACTCTTGGGGATATGTTTATGGAGATTTTCTAGGAGAACACATTATGTAGAGAAGTTATATACTTGCCAAATATGGAGTTTACTTGATAAAAAAATTTCTGTTGCCTCGTTCATGGGGCATTACGACGTGAGGGTCACACATCTTTTATTTGCAGTTGATAGTGGTTTATGTGACACAGCTCTTTATTTGCTGTCACACTTAAGGTAGAATCTCATTTGACTCCAGGTGGTTTTCGGTCTTAAAACTAATTTCAGTAATAGTTCTACTGAAGAGCTAGCAGAGATGTTGAATTGCAAGGTAGGTGCATACATACTACCGACTTGGGCCTACTGTTGTGTGCTTCAAACAACGATCTTGTAGTGTAGAGTTTGCTGATTTAAATAGTTGAGAAACGACTAGCAGGATGCAGAAAAGATAGTTAAAATAAGAGAATGGAGTGTTAATAAAGTGCACTCTGTGTGTAGGTGAAGCTGAGACACCTGTGGCAGATTTTTTTTCAATCTCATAGAGGTATCTCATGGACAATGCCTAATAATATTGGTGACACTCTTTTCAGTTGGCAGGAAGCTTTGGTGCAAGAAACAAATATAGACCAAAAAAAGATGGAGGATTATCCCAGCTTGCTTATGGTAGACAATTTAGAGAGAAAGGAATGCCAGATGCTTTGAAAATAGGAGTAGTGATGTGTAGAAGATTAAACTTAGTTGTATATTGTTATTCTATTTTCTTCATCAAAAAAATAAAATAAAATTTCTTCATCAAAAAAATAAAATAAAATTTCTTCATCAAATATATTGTTATTCTATTTGTGGTGTTTAGAGGTTTATTCTGAGAAGACTGAAATATGCTATTTGTTTTAGAGTCTATCTAGGATTGTAGTTTCAGGATGGAAGCTTTTCCTTTCTCTGTCATTTGTAAATATGGAGTTTTTAGTACTATCTAAGTACTGTTTTTTATACAAATGTTACCAGTATTTTGTAAAACACCTTGTGTAGCCTCTCTTCATACTTATGTTGTTATATGAAAAGTTGGGAAGACTTTAGGGGAGATTTTTATGGGATGCTGTTGTTGGAACACACAAGTTTCATTTGTTGCATTGGAAAGTGTCACATCCTCAAAGAAATGGGGAGAACTTGGAGAAAGATCTTAGGATGTTCAACAAATCCTTGCTAGGAAAATAGATTAGAGATTTGGGACAAAGCAGAATGCATTTGGGAGGAAAGTGGTAGCAGAAAAACGTGGAAGTATGGAAAGGGGGTAGAGCATTAGAAGCATCACAGTACTGCTTGGGTGCGATCTTTTGAGGAGTTTTATGAAGTGATTTAGTGGCCATATTTTTTTTCTCCAGGGTAAGTGATAGAAGGGCAAATGTTAAAACTGGAAGTAGGATTAGTTTTTTGGGAGACAGGTGATGTGGAGATTGAGTTGAGGCTTGCATATTTCTCAACATATTTGGTGTCTCATGCCAGTAAGAGCTGACTATCCAACATATTTGTGGGACACATACGAGGGAATTGAGATTTTTGATCTATGAGGAACCTCCAAGGCAAATTTCAAAATATGGTTGATCTACTGTACAGGAAAATGCACCGTGTGCTACATTTGCTTTGTGGAGATGATGAGGGAGTATTACCAAAGTTTTGATTGTGAGGGAGGAGCGGGAAACCCCTTCACTCAATTCAATTTGGATTCCCAGGGTGTCCACGAAGGTGTTCTCTTTGCCTGGTTGACCACGAGGGGAGTGATACTGATAACAAAGAACTTAATGAAGGGGAGAGTCACCTGTGTTGGCTGGTATTTCATGCGCAGATGTCCAGGCGAAGATGTAGTCCATCTCTTTTTACATTGTCAGATAGCTAATGCGGTTGTGCTCGGTGATCCCAAATTTGTTTGGAATATAATGGTTAATGCCGGTTACAGTAAAGGAGGCACTGCAGAGTTGGGCCGCCTGAAGGAGGGCATGGATGTTGATCCATTAGCCATTGTGTGGGTTTTTTGGAAGGAGAGGAACATGAGAGCCTTTGAAGGGATTCACAATTATTTTGTGAAGTATGAAAAGAGTGTCTTCGTTTCTATTTTCTTTTTGGTGTACTCATGATGTCCCTATTTGTTCAGATAGTGGGTTTCTTTTGTAGAGAACCGTGTTTCAGACTTTCGGTGTAGTTTTCTACTTTGTGGTAAATGGCTTGTACACGAGTTTACTCCCATCATTAATAAAATTATTTACTCTATCAAAAAGGTGTCCTGCCTTGATTCTAAAAGCTACCATGTTATGTAAAATGGTAAAGTTACTGGTTTTATGGTTTACATTAAATATGTGAGTGCGTATGGATATGATGTTTGAATTCTTATTTCTATCCACATGCTTGGTAGTCGTGCAATTCACACTGGTTATCCTGCTTACGATTTGGTTGCACTTGTCTACTGCAGCTTCTCTAACTGCTTTGTTTAAGCATATTGGGAGCATCGAGGATCAGAGTGCTGAGGATTTTAGCACTTGGGACAGCATTCGTAAAAAAGTTCTTCTATTTCTAAGAGATAAGGTTACTATTTCTCTACCCTTGAAGTATTTTGTTAAGGAAAAGGAAAATGGACTGTTCCCAAGTGACTTTTTCTTGTGGTCATTTGACAAAGAAGGGAATGAATTCAACATGGTGACCAGAAGATCCTTGTTGGGAACATGATAATGGATATTATTTTGCAGATCACTCGACTCGGAGTTGTTGCTTTTATCTTTCCAAAAGTGCTTACTGTCTACTTAGAAGGACTGTTAATGAACTTTATAAGTTTGTGGCTCATCATTGCTGTTATAAATTTTCAATACTTTGCAGGTGTTTCCTCTAAAGACGGAGCTCCTAGTTCCACAGGAGCTGATGGAGAGGCACATAACTACTTTAGTGAAGCAGGTATGGTTCGTATGGATTGGTATCATGTTAATTTTCTCAATGTGGTTCTCTTTTAATTTTCCATTTTTTTAGGAAATGGTAATTTATTTTTAATTTTAGTGCTTAAGATATTAATACACATCTGATGAGTATATTATGGGTATATGTGTTTTCAACTATCCTTGCTCTTGTTAAGAATCCTAAAATTAATGTTTTGTAGAATTTGCAAGATGTAACGGCTGCTGAATTCAAAATGTTCATGGACTTTTTGAAAAGCTTGAGCTTATTTGGCCATAAGGCTCCTGCAGAGCGTATCCAGGAGCTTGTTGAGATAATTGAAGGTCAGGCAGATCTTGATGCTCAGTTCAATGTAAGTGGTAGTTCCTTTTCTTTTGTTGGGAGCCAACTCTAATTTTATGTGGTGGTTATGTTATTGGTTTTAAACGACATTTCATTTTCTTGACAGTGCTCAGTTGATAGCTGCTGCTTTAATTGCTCAAGTTTTATTGCTGTGTTTTTGTTCCCCGTTAGAAGTCCATGATTTTTCTCACTTTATGCTCAATATTGAGTTTTGCTTACTTTTGTGCATTTCTCCCCTTTCGAATCTTGAGATATTCCCAGTTATTAGAGGTCAATGTCCTGGTGTCTGGTTTGAGAGTTCACTTGAATTTTGAACTGAATATGTCTCCAGGTCTTTTAGTTGTAGGATAAAAGGAAAACAGTTTTTTTTTTTTGGTTTAAAAAATGAGTATGCTGGCTCTAATACAAAGTGTTTTTAGGGGGTGGGGTGTATTTGATCAGAAAGTTTTTGTATTGTACCATTTCGTTGAAGAATCTCTGGTGCAGGGTGTCTTGGTACTGTTTTACATAGTGCTCAAAGATGATAATATTTCAATGGTTTAATGAAGGCCTACAGTTAGATTAATTTTCTTACTCATGTATCTCACTCCTTTTCTCTGATGGAGTTCCTGGCCACATTCTCCTTGTCGTTCTCTGCAACCTTCCTTTAAACAAAACCCGGAAAATTGATGCCTACTGTCTTTGGGATATGAATCTAAGTGCTTGTTTGCCTTTCTGGTAGGTGTCTGATGCTGATCATATCGAGAGGTTCATATCGTGCCTTTCAATGACCTTTCCCTTCTTCAAGGTGTGTGCTGTTTTCCCTTTATCTGTCAAATGTAGATGACTGTTACAAATAGTCATTCACTTGACATTTATTTGTCTTCAGAGGGGTGCATCAGGCAGCAAGTTTCTCAACTATCTGAACAAGCAAATCATGCCTGTTTTTGACAAGGTAATTCTTGTAACTCCTATATTTATTAGTTTCTTAATGCAGCAAGTGCATTTGATGCACTTAACAGTTGGGTAACATGCATTTAGTCTTTAGTGACTAATGCAATATGTTGAAGACTAATTCAAAGTTTGGAGTGAACCAAAGTTGTTTAGGATTTCATATTTGCTTGTTTTTTTAGTTCATGTCTAAATAGGATTTATACAACAACAACAACATACCTTGTGGAATGCAATGCCACAAGTGGGGTCTGGGAGGGATAGAGTGTACGCTGACCTTACCCCTACCTCATGGAGGTAGAGAGGCTGTTTCCAAAGGACCCTCAGCTCAAGGAATAGGTTTTCTAGTTTCTAGTCAAAGTATTTGTTCTATTATAAATAGGGGTGTTGCTAGCTATTTTCTAAGTGGAGAATTATGGAGATCATTGAGAAAGTTTATATGATTCTAGTTCTATGATTTTTCCTTCAAAATAGAGATTCATATGGTTTTCCTTCAGAATATCTCCCCCTCAAGCTTTATTGTATATTTTTACCCGATTTATGTATTGATTACTGTAGAATCATTTATTTTTTGTCATTATGGTTCGAATGCGTAAGTTCCTTTGACTATTCTATATGTGGTGTAGGACAGCTTATCAGCAGTTATAGTAAATTATTTAGTTTGCTGATAAGGGAGGATGTGTTTTAGATTAGATGACAACTAAACAATGTATTGAAGTGCCAAAACAGAAGAAATGAGGGCCAGGCGGTCTTTTTCGGGATCAATGAGTAGTTATGATGTTCAAAGATAAGGAAACTAAGGAATTCTAGGAACAGCGTGCGCTCGTAGATTCTTTAGGCATCTTATCTAGCTGACTAGGTTTACAGCTGCATCATACAATTCAAAAAAGCAACTTTTGCAAAGTTCACATTGATGGGCTAATGAATGAGGAGATTTATACCCTTTTTTAAAACTGCGAAGATCTTTTTCCTTCCCAAATAGCATCACAATATTCATAGTGTCCCTATAATGTATAAGGCTCCTTTTAAGTGAAGACAAATGTTATAGCTTGACCCGGTTACAGTGTACCTTGTAAAGTACAATATTTCTTGAATTCAACTGGTCAATAGGTGTTACATGTGTCAGTTAACTTCAGAAAGCATCAACCACCTTATGCTTCAGTGCCCTTTTGCAACACACTTTTGGAACATGTTCCTAGTGCTTTTTGGTATAAGTTGGTCCATGCCCTTCAATATCAGAGATGCCTACACTAGTTGGAGCTCTATGGAAGTTAGAAGATCCATCAGGAAAATCTGGATCATGACCCCAGCTGTATTTTTTGGGTTATTTGGAATGAAAGAAACAGGAGATATTTTGATGGATTTTTAACTCCAATTTGTAAGCTTAAGGCTAGTTGTTTGGTTAACCTTTTTAATTGGGCGAACTTTTCCCCTGTAATGAACTTAGATCACTACCTGGATTTTGTCAGCTCCTT